>NC_079501.1:57905945-58215410 GCF_030052815.1 Hevea brasiliensis | reverse complement strand
TAGTGGATGTAACAACCCAACGGGTACTTGATGCTCTGCCTTCACTTGCTGACAAGTTAGGCATTTAGAAACAAACTCTGCCACATCTCTTTTCATACCCATCCACCATTAATGCTCCTTTGGCCCTCTATATATTTTTGTACCACCGGGGTGCATGGTAAAAGGATACTCATGTGCTTCCTTCAAAATGATCTGCCTCAAATTAACATCATTAGGAACACACATTCTGCCCTAGTGTAGCAGTAGACCGTTATCTCTTATTGAGAATTCTGGTTTCTTGCCTTGTCTGACTTTTTCCAACAGCTTCTGATACCTTTCATCATTCTGAGTAGCCATCCTTACCTGATCAATCAACTCTGGCTGTACATGCCATGCAACTGCTGTCTGCCCCTCATCATTAATCTCTAAGCTGGCATGTAATGATCTCAACTCATGTACCATAGACAAAGGAGTAACCCGTAGACTTGCCATAGTCTTGCGACTTAAGGCGTCAGCCACAACATTAGCTTTCCCTTGCTGATAGTCTATTAGACAATCATAGTCTTTTATCAACTCTAACCATCTCTTCTGTCTCAAATTCAACTCTTTCAGAGTGCCCAGATACTTGAAACTCTTATGATCTGTCTGGATGTAGCACTTCTCCCCATGCAAATAATGTCTCGAGATCTTAAGAGCAAACATAATAGCTGTAAGCTCTAAGTCATGTGTTGGATAATTCCTCTCATGCGGTTTCAGCTGGCATGATGCATAGGCAATGATATTTTAATCTTTCATCAATACACAGCCTAACCCATTATGAGAAGCACCACTATAAACTGTATATTCTTTACCCGGTGTAGGTAAAGTCAGGACTGGAGCCTCAGTCAAACACCTCTTCAATTCATCAAAACTCTACTGACATTTATCTGTCCATTAGAATTTAACATCTTTTCGAAGTAACTTAGTCAATGGAGATGCCAACTTGGAGAATCCCTTCACAAATCGATGGTAGTATCCAGCTAAACCTAGAAAACTGTAAATCTTTGTGGAATCTCTATGATATTTCTGGGTGGCCTCCAATTAAGAATAGCTTCTATCTTACTTGGATCTACCTTGATGCCCTCTACTGATACTACATGCCCCAAGAAAGATATTTCTCGTCGCAAAAATTCACACTTCAACAATTTGGCATATAGTTGTTTCTCCCTCAAAGTCTGTAGTACAATCCGCAGATGTCTATCATGCTCTTCTGCACTCCTAGAATAGACTAATATATCATCTATGAATGCCACAACAAACTGATCGAGGTATGGTCTGAAGATAGTGTTCATCAGATCTATAAAAGTAGTCGGAGCATTAGTTAACCCGAATGGCATGACCAAGAACTCAAAATGGCCATAGCAGGTTTTAAAGGCAGTCTTAGGAATACTCTGCTCCTATACTTTTAGCTGATAATAACCTAATCTCAGGTCAATGTTGGAGAACACAGCTGCACCCCTTAACTGATCAAACAAGTCATCAATGCGGGACAATGGGTATCTGTTCTTTATTGTCACCTTATTCAACTGTCGATAGTCAATGCATAAGTGGAGAGTGCCATCTTTCTTCTTAACAAACAATACTAGCGCTCCCCAAGGTGACACACTAGGGCGGATAAAGCCCTTGTCAAGCAGCTCTTGCAACTGCACTTTCAACTCTTTCAATTCTGCAGGTGCCATTCTATTTGGCGTTATAGAGATTAGGTCCACACCAGGCATAACATCAATCTCAAACTGCACCTCTCTTTCTGGAGGTAATCCTGGCAATTCATCAAGAAACACATTCGGAAAGTCACATACCGTAGGGATGTCCTTTAGTGCTGGACTTCCCCCTTGGGTGTCTATCACATGTGCCGAGTATGCTTCACACCCTTTTCTAATCATCCTTCTGGCTAGTACAGTCAAAATGATGTTTGATGGTAGTAAATGCCTCTCCCCATGTATTATCACATCACCGTACAGAGGGAGACTAAAAGTGACTGTCTTCAGTCTACAGTCAATCATGGCGTGATGCTTGGCTAACTAATCCATGCCCAAGATGATATCATAATCTCTGAAGGGCATTTCAATCAAATCTGACAGAAAAACATGTCCTTAGATCACCAAAGGATAGTCTCTATAGATTCTGTTGACCCGAACCTCTTGTCCTAACGGACTAGTTACTAACACTTCAAAATCCACTTTGGCACACGGAATAGTAAGTGAACTGACTATGCTGGCACTAACATATGAGTGGGTTGAACCCGGATCAAACAACACAAATACTTCTCGATCAGAGATAGAGAATGTACCGGCTACCACATCAAAAGTCTCAGCCTCTTCTCGCTGTCTCATCGTATAAACTCTGGCTGAAGCACTTCCTTGTGTTGATTGACCAACAGTGCCCTGACTGCCTAAAGCAGTGCCTCTACCTCTACCTCTTCCTCTGCCAACTAATTGTGAATCTCTGGGAGCAGGACTCTGAATAGATCCTTCTGCAGTGGTAGGAGCTGGACCATATCTAGGAGCACTAGTGTAGTCTTTTGCAATATGACCCTTGCCTCCACAGTTAAAATAGGCTCCTATTGCCCAATAGCATTCTTCCCCATGAATCTTGCCACAAGTTTCATAGGGGTGGGGAGGTTGTGAACCCCTGCTCGACTGTAGACCAGACCTAGGGGGTCTCTGTCCAGAGAATCGACCCCTTCCAAACCTTCCACCTCTACCTCTGCTAGGTCTACCAAATTTCTTCCTCTTCCTAGAAGTACCACTAGGACTTGGCTCTACTGACTTTTCACCTTTATCTTTCTCTGTTTTCTCATTCTTCTCTGATTTTTCTTTTACAAGTATCGCTTCTGATTCAATCCTTTCTAGTCAAATGCTTGAGAGATGAGCTCAGAGAAGTTGCTGTGTCTGAATTCCACTACTTGCATCCTCAAACTGGGCTTCAAACCAGTCTCAAATCTCTTGCACCTTTCCTTGCTAGTAGAAAGGAGACTCTCTGCATAGTGGCTTACGCGGGAGAACTCCCTCTCATACTCTGCCACTGATCTACTCCCTTACTTTAGACTCAGAAGTTCTTGCAATTTCTGATCCACATATGCATATGGAACATATTTCTGTCTAAACTCTCTGATGAAGTCGTCCCAGGTCAGTACTAGTGGTTCAGCCAAACTGGGGGGGATGGTCTTCCACTAATCATATGCATCCCCTCGCAGTAGCGATACTGAGTATTCAAATTTCAGCTCATCAGGGCAGTGCAGCTTCTTGAACACTCTGTCCATTCTTTCCAGCCATTGCTCTACCTCTAAAGGGTCTACTGTACCCTTAAATTCTATAGCCCCATACTTTAATAACTTGTCATATTGTCTGGCTGGAGGTAGTGGTTGTACCATAGGTGTTTGGGGTGGAGCTTGAACAGGCATACCCCCAGCCATTTGTTGAAACATCGCAGCCATCTGCTGTGCGAACTGTGTAGGAAACTGCGGCATTTGTGGGGCTGGTGCCACTGACCCACTTACATTTTGTAGAGCTGGGGCTTCCTCTTGTGCCTCAGCTTCAACAGATTGCTCAACTGAGTGATCCCCTTCTTCCATTTCAATCTGGAGTAGGATATCTCCTGAACAAATAACACAAGGAGATTTCTCTCCGTTAGTTCATCTTTATGATGTAATGCACTATATGTAACAAATAAGGACATTGAGCAGTTGTACTTAACAAAGAAAAGACACAAATTCATAAGTTAAAACATGCTTTAAAAATTCGCTCTGATATCACTAAAACATGTAACACCTTACCCCTCTGTAAGGCATAACATGATTCCGTAGAATACCTAATGAACTACCAAACTTCAACTACTGATAACTCATTAAGTACCCTATAAGGAATTTTAAAACAATTTTCTTACTTTTATAAGTGGTGAGCTTTTTCTAATAGGTATTAAAACATTTAATTAAAGTTTAAAACTAGTTAAAATTTTTGGCCCATTTTATTTTTTCGCAAATTTTATAGAAATTTCAGCAGAGTGCCGTCTGTATTTTGAGAAAAGAGTTCTTCAAATTCCTGTAAAAAAGCACTTCCAATAATTTGTCTCAACAACTTCTTCAAATTCACAACCATCCCAATCAATTTCAACATCATTTATCAACGTCCAAAAATTCAAATCATCAAAATACCATTAATTAATTTCATTCAATTTAAAACAGAATACTTCCATTCATATTTCATTAAAGATAAAATAATTTATATACATCATTACAAAAATTTACGTTAAGAAAAATTCAAACTAAAATTTATTACAACTTTATACAAACTGCTCAAGACCAGTTTTACATGTCCATACCATTACATACATTACATACATCAAAATAAATTTTTACAGTCAGAGTATAAAATATACCCGATAACTTCAAAGCAGGTAGCTCCTCAATCCTCAGCAGCTCAATCTGCTGCTCCTCTAGTCTCTAAATCCGCGATAGCAATAACAGCCATCGCTGAGTACTAGGACTCAATGATGCACAACATACTAAAATAATCTTTATGCAGAATTTAAATCATATTTATTCAAAAATTAGACTGAACATGAGAATTAAATACAAAACATAAATTGTGAAATTTTAATCTAAACAATTTCATTTTGAAGTGTCAAACCAATTTCATAAAACCCACAGTTATATTATGCCATTCGAAACAAATATAATCTCAATAGCCAAAGGCTAAGGAGAAGTCACATCACAAGGCTAGCTAGCTCAAATATATGGGAACCCATCCTTTTTCTTCTTCTATTAGCACACACCTCAACACTTCAGCCAGAGAAGGAATCAAAATTCGAAACTGATTTCCCCTACTAGTCATGCTAGTGAGGTATTCAAATATATGGTCATGACACTGTGGTTTCAAAACTTATCTTAACAATTTACTAAACATTTATACCATCTCAAATATACACAAATAACTTTCAATAATTTAAATCAAAAGCATAATAAATATTTCATCACAATGATGTCACAATTCAATATTTCAATTTATTCAAAACAATATGCAAAAGAAAATTTATAAAAATTCTACGTTGTGCACAAACCTTATATGAGTCGCCTTTTGGCATTGACTCAACACCTCGGGTTCATTCTCGGTATTCTTTTCCACTGAAAAACACAGTTTCACAGTGTTTCAGTATCATAACTTAGCATAAATCCAAAAATAAATTTAAATTCACTTTTACCTAGCTCTAATGTGCTAAACTTGACGTTCTTGAAAATTTGTGTTTTGGGGTTACTATTCACGATACTATTCAAGTCAATTTGTTGACTTTCTAAGGCTTAATAGGTATGGGAATTCTAACTTTACTCACATACCACATTTTAGTTATTAAATTTGTTGGCTTTGGTTGTTTACTCAAATTCTAAGTCTTTTAGGCAAATTTGTAAATTTTTAGTTTTGGTGTCTTAAGTTGCACTGTTCCATTGGTCATTTTACTGTTAGAATTTGGCAAAATTTTCTTCATAGAAAATGTTTCCTATTGTCTTAAATTTATTCTTCTTTTTGAATCACTCCAATTGGAGTTTTGTAGCTCAAGTTATAGCCATTTGAATCATGGATGCCGGATTGGACTTAACCGAGATTTCTGGGCAAATTCTGGTTTTGGTAGTTTTAGGTCACCAAATTTTGGGTGGCCAAATGACTTGGTTAAGGGCATAATTTGGGTTTGAGTTCCTCATGAAAGTTTTAGGTCTATATCTCAAATTTCCACTGGTAAAATTTCAGGTCATTTAGACTTGCCTAGTCCAAGTTATGGCCAATTGAACAAACACTGTTCATTTGGTCATTTTTGGTACAGGTCAGATTGCCAGTTCCGAATTTGGTCAATTTGTTCACTAGGTTTTGGTCACTTTTTGGGCATGATTCCTAAATGAAAAATGTTCCATTTTGTATCTATTTTCATTCCCAATTGGTCTCATACCAATTGGACTTGTAAATTTTTAGTTTTGGTCCCTGAAAGGGACCTTGTTCCTGCTGTCTACCGCATAACCATTTTCAATCCGAATTTACACTCACTTCTAACACTTCCAACACATCTCAATTGGTCACAAATGACCATTTTTCATCTCAAACAAGGTCAAACACATCGTTTGACTAATTCTCACATTTTTGTCTCCCAAACCCTAGGTGCCCAAAACCCTAACTCACTAATTTTGTTGCATTTAACCAATTCAATACATATACACATGCTTCTTAAACTCAATCAAGCTCAAATACACTTTTAAGTCCATCAAATTCATGCAAATTAAATCTCCCCTATTGCTGGCTGGATTTTCCATTTATCCCCCAATAATTGTTTTTGCTTATATTTTCTCTAACTGCTAAGTGTATGTAACCACAAACATATAAATTAAACTAAAAATTTTCAATTTAAACACTAACCTCAACTTTGATGTTCCCTTCTTCAATTCCTCTTTTCTCTTCATTCTTTCTTTGCTAAATCTCCTTCTCAAGTGAGGGTAGTAAGGTTTTATGAAATAATTGTGGTAGAAATTAAGGTTAAGTAAGGGAACAAAAGCTTGAATCAAGCTTTAATGGTGGACAAACATGGAGATGAGAGAGAGAGAGTGAGGGGCGGCAAGTTGGGTTAGGAAGACAACTTTTGTTTTGTTTTTTTTTTTCTTTTCTTTTCTTTTATCAAATTTATCCTCTTGAAAGACCACAAAAATTATCCAAAAATTAATTTTTAATTATTATGTTTATTGCATCATGCATGATGTCATCACCTTTTTCACTTTTTCTTTCTTTTTTTTTTATTTGTTTTTCAATTAGTTCTTTAATTTAATTTTCGATTCTAAAATTTTCTTTTCTTCGATTTTATTTGACAGTTAGGTCAGGAGTCAGCTCTCGGGGTCAATTGACCAAATTGCACCTCGCCGGTTCGACTCGATTTGCAAATAATTTAATATTTCTTCCGGATCCCTGACCTAATTATTTGACTGGCTTAACAATTCTTTTTTCATGATTTTCTCTTTTCCACTGTGTTCACACTAGTCCTAAGGACCGCAGCGTCACATTTTACGGTTCAAAATTTGAGTTTAAATCGACTTCGCAATCCTTCCCGAGAAGGTCACCCATCAATGTGACTCTCAGCTCATTTAACTTCCTATGTTCTGTTTTTCTTATTTATACTTAACTAATTGACAATTACTAATTATTTGTGTTTAAGGCTTATCTAGTTGTCTTAAGTGTGGTTCTAATCCTCTTACTTGTCTGGACTGACACCGGTCATCGAAATAGTGAACTATACCAGGCTATACAAATAGGTGTATTACATTCTATGTTGTGGTGTCTCCATAAGACTTTCACTAGTGGGATCCTCTTGTTTCTGAGTTCTTTCACTTCCCGTGCCAAGATTCTGACTAGTTCTTCTTCATATGTCAAATCAGGTTGTACAATTATCTCCTCTGCTGAAATGACATGTGAAAGATCTGATCTATATCTCTTGAACATCGACACATGGAATACATTGTGAATCTTGTCCAGCTTAGGGGGTAAAGCTAGCCTGGAGGCTACTAGATCCACACGTTCAATGACATCGTATGGGCCAATAAACCTAGGGCTTAACTTACCGTTCTTATCAAATCTTAGCACTTTCTTCCAAGGTGATACCTTGAGAAGCACCTTATCGCCCACCTTATACTCTATATCCTTTCTCGTCAGGTCGACATATGAGTTATGATTGTCTGAGGCAGCTTTCTAATTATCTCTGATGAGTTTCACTTTTTTCTCAGTCTGTCTCACTAAGTCTGGGTCCACTACTTTCTCTTCCCCCATTTCTGTCCAACATAAGGGAGTCCAGCATCTCCTCCCATATAATGCTTCATATGGAGCCATTTTTATGCTGGCTTGATAGCTGTTGTTTTAAGCAAACTATACCAAAGGAAGATACTTCTCCCAACTTCCTTCAAAATCAATGATGCAACTTCTTAACATATCCTCCAATACCTATCATATCATATTATTCATGTCATTAGTGCCAAGTCATTGTTATCATTCCTTTAACAATTTTAGCAATTCATTAAGCTCTAAGGGTTACCTGAATCACCCTTTCTGATTGTCCATCCGTCTGTGAATGAAAAGCCATACTAAAGTGCAGTTGAGTGCCTAAAGACTCCTATAGTCTCTTCCAAAACCTCGAAGTAAATCTCAGGTCTCGGTCAGATATGATCGATGTTAGCACTCCATGTAGTAAGAGTATCTCATCTATGTAAATCTCTGCTAACCTCTCCAGCGAGTAGTCAACTCTAACTTGTATGAAGTGAGCTGGCTTGGTCAATCTACCCATAATCACCCATATAGTATCATGCTTCCTCTGTGTCAATGGTAGCCCAATGACAAAATCCATGGTGATGGGGTCTCATTTCCACTCTGGTATGGATATAGGTTGCAACAACCATGATGGAACATGATGCTCAGCCTTAACTTACTGGCATGTCAAACATCTGGTCATAAAATCACCAATCTCTTTCTTCATTCCAGGCCACCAATAATGTGTTTTCAGGTCTTGGTACATCTTGGCACTTCTTGGGTGCATAGCATGAAATCTACTGTGCACCTCTTTCAAGATATTCTTCTTCAGTTCCTCATCTCCTAGTACACATATTCTGCCTTTATAATACTGGCACCCATCTCCTTTCAACTCATAGTCAGTCTCCTTCCCTTCTTGAGTTCTGCCCATAACTGTGCTTCTTGTATTTTCTGTAGCAAGCTTGGCTTTACAAGCAACTCAGCTAAAAGTACCCCATCCTGTGCTAAAGACAACCGAGCATTTAGTGCTCTTAAAGCCATTATGGACTTCCTGCTCAGTGTGTCAGCCACTACATTTACCTTTCCCGGGTGATAGTCAATCACACAGTTATAATCTTTAAGGAATTCAATCCATCTCCTCTATCATAGATTGAGTTGCTTTTGGGTTAGCAAATACTTCAGACTCTTGTGATCCATTTATATGTAACATTTCTCACCATACAAGTAATGCCTTCATATTTTCAATGCAAATATTATTGCCGCCAATTCTAGATCATGAGTTGGGTAGTTCTTTTCATGTGGCCTTAGCTATCTGGAAGCATAGGCAACTACTTTCCCTTCTTGCATCAGAACACACCCAAGCCCATTATGAGAGGCATCACTGTAGATCACATAGTCTTTCTCTGACTCTAGCTGTGTCAACACTGGAGCTTCTGTAAGTATAGCCTTCAGCTTCTCGAAATTGGTTTGACATCTATCATTCCAGTCAAACTTTGCATTCTTGTATAGCAGTTTAGTCAGTGGGGCTGCTATATGGGAGAATCCCTTCACAAATCTCCTGAAGTATCCTGTTAACCCTAAAAAGCTTCTGACCTCTATTATATTTTTGGGAGGCTTCCATGCAACTATTGCTTTAATCTTCTTTGGATTTACCCTGATCCCATCTGCTTATGCAATGTGTCCAAGGAAGGATATCTCATCTAACCAGAAGTCACACTTGGACAACTTGGCATACATTTGCTTTTCCCGTAGTGTCTGTAGTACTACTCTCAGGTGTTCATCATGCTCCTCCCGGTTCTTAGAATACACTAAGATATCATCTTTAAAGACCACAATGAACTGATCCAAGTAGGGATGAAAGATGCAGTTCATTAGGTCCATGAAAGCTGTTGGTGCATTTGTCAGCCCAAATGGCATCACTAGAAACTCATAGTGTCTATATCGGGTCCTGAAAGCATTCTTAGGAACATCTGTCTCCTTCACTCTCAATTGGTGATAGCCGGATCTGAGATCTATCTTGGAAAATACTCCAACTCCTCTCAACTGATCAAACAGGTCATCTACCCGAGGTAAAGGGCATTTGTTTTTCACAGTTACCTTATTCAGCTACCGATAGTTTATACATAGCCGAAGTGTACCATCCTTCTTCTTCACAAATAGCACCTGTGCTCCCCAGGGTGACACACTAGGGCATATAAAGCCCTTATCTAGTAGCTCCTATAACTGAACTTTCAACTCTCTCAGTTCAGTGGGTGCCACCCTATATGGAGCAATAGAAATTAGTGCAGTACCCGGCATAATCTGTATAACAAACTCCACTTCTCTATCAGGTGGTAAACCCAGAAACTCTTTCGAAAATTCACATAATGTGAGAATCTCCTGTATGCTTGGGCTAGTCTTCCTGGTGTCAACCACATGTTTTAAGAAAGCCTCATAGCCCTTTCTTATCATTCTTCTGGCTGCTGTGGCTGATATGATAGTAGAAAGATAACCCGTTCCTTCACCCACAACTGAAATCACATCCCCTCCTGCTGTTTGTAGTGACATCCTCTTTAGCCAATAATCTACCATCGCCTGATGACGTGATAACCAATCCATTCCCAATATCACATTAAACTCATGGAATGGTAGCTCAATCAAGTCAACTAGAAACTCATAACCCTATATCCTTAGAGGACAACCCTTATAGACCTTTTTCACCATGACACTATGGCCTAAAGGGTTTGTAACTTGTATGTCCTCCTCTAACTCCTCTACTTGTACCCCTCTACCAACAGGTGGGACAATGCACACATAAGAATGTTTGGAACCAAGATCAATTAAGGCATATACAGATCGATCATAAAGTGAGAAAGTACCTCTTATGATATCAGTTGGCTTTGGCTCATCTCGAGCTCTCATAGCATAAGCACGGGGTGCTACTCTAGTATCCTGCCTCTGAACTGTCTCTATAGTAAGCCTCTGTGATGTACCAGTTGTATCAGGCCTTGCAGGTCTTCTACCCCTCTATGCTGCTGGGGCAGAACTCTCTATCTGGGGTGGAGCAGTGGGAACATTAGCATTCCTCTATGGATAATCCTTCAAGAAGTGATTTGTAGACCCACATCTAAAACATCCACCAGTCAACAATCTGCACTTTGCTTTATGGGGTCTATCACAATGTGTACAAACTAGTGGTGGGGCTGATCCCCGTGTAGCTGAACCCGGAGAACTACCCACTGATGCACCAAACTGTCCTCCTCCTCTCCTTGGGGCAAATCGGGATCTCTGCTTCTTTCCTCGACCCTGAGTCTAACCCTGAGACTCCTTGGGCCTCTTATTACTCGTGTTTACTGAACTAGACTGACTAGATCCAGAACCCCTCTTGCGTTGCCTGTCCTTTCTGGACTGCTCTTCATTTCTTACTCTCTCCACATCTAGGGCAGATGCTACCAACTGGGAGAAGTCTGTGAAGTGGTGAGATGTCACTATCAACCTGATGTTGTCATTCAGTCCGTCCTCAAATCTCCTACATTTATCAGTTTCTGTGGGCATCAACTCCAATGCATTTTCGCTAAGTCTCATGAATTTCTATTCATATTCGAAGACTGTAAGCTCCCTCTATCTTAGTGCTAAGAATTCTCTCCTTTTGGCCTCCAAGTACACATGACTGATGTATTTCTTTTTGAATTCAGCTAGAAAGAACTCCTAGGTGATCTGCGCAGGCTGTACCACTCTCGATACCATCACCCACCATCTATAAGTGTCCTCCTATAGTAGTGACAGAGCACACTCCAACTGCTGCTTTGGGGTGCAGTGCAACTGCTGCAATACCCTCTCTGCCCTCTCCAGCCAATACTTTGCTGCGGCTGGATCATCCTTCTTCTTACCCCTGAAGTCAACTGCCCCATACTTCTGCAATCTCTCTAATGGTGATCTGTGTACAGGTTGTGGCTGTGGGGGCAGTGGTGGCTGTACAGGTGGTGAGGGCTATGGCTGTGGTATAGCTCCAATGACCTGACAAAGCACCTGAGTCATTTGTTCCAGGAAGGCCTGCTGTGCTCTCCGTGCAATGCCACGAGATGACTCGACACTACTGCTTCGCTCCCTACTAGAAGCAAGTACGGGTGCGTGACTCTCTACCTCCTCCTCTATCGGTCCTGGAGGTCCATGCTCTGAAGGATCAGATGCCATCGATCCTATAAAACAGACAAAGAACAGATCTGTATTAGTGTCACCTCGACTCTATTTATAGGGTTATGCATGTGATGCACTCTATCTATTTGTAACTATCTAAGCCTAGGACCACCTAAACTTTTGCTCTAATACCACTAAATGTGATGCCCCTTATCCATCTACTATAAAGCCGAGCAAAAAGTGTCATATTCGGTGCCGGAGCACCCTATCTTTTTTTATCATATCTATTATAAACTTTTAATATCATTTAAAAGTGGTAATCCATGTGTAGAATTTTTTTTTTTTTTTGTATAAATTGTTTTTGCGGAGACCCGGACAGAGCCTCCTCTGTTTTGTTAGCATTTGACGAGTTCCACTAGTTACCTGTTAATATGTTCATATTCATTTAATAGATTTCCATATCATATTCTATTATATCATATCATTCTCAATTATTTATGAGATCTCAAAAAGTATCATCTATTGCATTCATATAGAAATTCATAGACAATAATTTACAAGTTTACATTACAATCTGAATGTTTAATTACAATCCAAAATGAAATACATCATGTGTTTATGTGCAATGAATAAAAGAACAAAATCTAGACATACATGGGCCCTACAAACAAAATTACAATTATCAAGGTGTCTAGTAGACACTGGCAAATTTTATCGGCCTCTGTATGAGCACTACTACTGCTGCTGAGGCGACTGCTCAGACTGGTCTCCAATACCTACGCGATGGAAAACCAACGCGCTAAGCATAACGCTTAGTGGTGCATCATTTATAATAACAATAACTAACAATTAAAATAATAATGGTAATTCATAATTTCTTGGTCTTTTACATTTTCATTGCACTTTGGAAACAATTGAAATTATCAAGATCTTTTCTGTTTACTTATTATATATTCAGTCTTAAATAATTATTATCAGTACCCAAGAAACCTATAACAAATTATAAAAGCTAGATAAACGGGAGTATGCTAGTTAGACAGCCATATGTCCATCTAGTATACGCTAGTCATGTCAGGCATGAAGCCTACGGGCAGGCATTTAAGACTGTAGAACAATCATGTCAGACATATTTTATCTGTTAATGATTATTCCTATGGGCAGTACTGCTATCTGTAGTCCCTAATTGGTATACCAATTGATCTAAATTAAATAAGTCTAGGTATACTATAGGCAATTACATATTATCACTTATTATTTGAAATGGTCATAGCACTTTGTAGTGGAAAAATAGGTCCCACATACCTCTTTCATGTGTTGAGTGTTTAATGGCTTGTTAGGGTTAGGTTCATACCATAAGATAATTCACCTCATGAACCTTTCTTTAGGTTCAGTTTTCTGTGTCTTACTTTTACCTATCCATTTGATCAGCTTGTAGCTACTGTTTGCCACACTTCCTTCATGGAAGTTGTTCCTCTATGTCTTATCTTTATTTTCCCTTTTGAATCATGTCAATTTGATTTTTAGAACTCAAGTTATGGTCAGATAACCATAACTGATTCATTTCCAGATTCTGGTTCCTTAACTAGGCAGTTTTTGGATATAAATTTTATGTAATTAATGGAACATGTTGCAGTCACTTTTAGGCGTAGTGATCTCCATTGAAATTATTGCCCTATATCTTGTGGTCACTTATAATTTTTATTCACAATTTTTCAAATTTTGTGGAATTATTTAGGGCCAATTAACTGACCTGGACTCATGTACCCTATGCCAAAAAGTGTTCAGTTCAGGTTAGTGACTGCAGGTCACTTTTTGAGGTTCCTAAATTCATAATTTGAGGAAGGTTTTTCAAACAAAGTTGTGGCCCTATCTCTCTAGTTTATAGAAAGGTATGGCTTATCCTAATTGGATTTTTCTAGTGGGAGATATGACTAAACGACTATACTGGGGTCAAATGAAGTTTGGTTAGATTCCAGGTTTTGATGTATTGAATTGTTCTAACAATTTGACCTAGTTCTGTTGATTTATGGGTTTTGGTTAAAATACCAATTTTCTAGACCTATGTCTTGTGGACATTTTGTCACTGTTTTCATTACATTTAAGTTCTTGTAGACCAAGTTATGGCCATTTTACCAAAACTGGTCGGGTAAGTTTATGTCCAGTAGTTTCTGGACAACCTAATTCTAGACAATTTTTTGACCCAACTTGGGCTAGCAAATTTGGTTTGGTTTAAGGCATTTCTGCATTTTGTGGTCTGTATGAAAATTGTAGCCCTATATCTAAGCTTTCCAATGGTATCAAATTCAGGTCATGTGGACCAGTATAGAGGGAGTTATGACCAAATGAATACATGCTGTTCATTTGGTCATTTTCAAGATTTTGTGTAGGGTTATCCGGATTTGGGCAGAAAATTAGTAAGGATTTTGATGAAATTTGGGCACGGTGTCTTCATGAAAAATGGGCTGTTTTGGGTCTAGTGTCACCTCCAATTGGCCTCATACCAATTGGAATCACAAAATTCAAGTTATGGTTCATCAAACACACTGAACTCATTGAGTCCCAACCTGCAAAAAATGGCACTCCCAAATATTCAATCTCCTCTAACTTCCTTACTTCAATTTCCATACATAGCACTTCTATAAGCAACAATCTCATCTCAATTAGGTCAATCTCAATAATTACACAAAATTCTCAAATCATGTACACAAACCCTATTTTCAATTATCCATTTTATACAAACACAACACATTCAACTCCTAATCATATCAACTGATCAAACAATCCTCATGGAACCCATTTTCATCATTTAAAAGCATCAAACCCCAAGGGTTCCATGGCTGCCGAAATTAGGGTATTTAATTTTCTTATCATTTGTTTTCATTTTCATGTGATACTCACTCATCTCATCATTCTTACAAGATTTAAAGAAGATAGGGAGTGGTATCTTACACTTACCTCTTGCGACCCAACTTCAAACTTCAACTTTCTTGCTTCTTATGGGTATCTAAAGCATCCTTATGGAGTGGGGAGGATTTTTTGTGAAGAGGACTATGGGTTTTGGTGAGTGAGTGAGTGAGAAGAAAATCAAGCTTTAAGCATGACAAAAATGGTGGAAGGGGGAGAACTCATCGAGCTTGCAATGAGAGAGGGAAGAGGAAGAAGAAAGCTTGGGTTGGTGGCTTTGTCTTCTTATGTCTATATATATATATATATATATATATATATATATATATATATATATATATATTTGTGTACTTTAATTTTTTTAAAATGCCATAAGTCTTTTTACTTTCTTTTATTTTCTTTTCTTTTCTTCTTTCTCTTCTCATTTTCCTAATTAAATTCATAATTTTTAACTTATGTTAATTATTTCATTCTCTCAAATTTTATTTTGACATTTAGGTCAAAATTCACCTCTGGGGGTGAAATGACCAAAATGCCCTTCGTGGTGCTCATCGGATTATTATTATTATTATTTTTGTACCAATTAAAAAAAAATCTCTTAATTTTATTTTATTTTCTCTAAATTTTTTTTTTATATTTTCTTAACATTTATTACATCAATTTATGTCTCCTCACTATAGTTTAAGTATAATTCCAAACATTCTGGTTATCCGAACAGACATTAGTCGTTGGAACAGTAGAATGTACGGACTACCTGCGGTGAGGGCATTACAAGGAAGCATGGTAAGGCAGAGGCAGCGAGGAGTTCACAGAGGCCTGCATCAGATTCAGTTGAGAGGCCAGAGGCAAGGGCACCAGCCAGAGCATATGCTATGAGGGCTCAGGAGGAGCAGGATGCTTCGGATGTGATCAAGGGTACGTTTTTACTCTATAACATGCTTGTGCATGCATTGGTGGATCCAGGATTCACCCATTCTTACATTTCAATTAAGTTGCCCATGGCAAGGGGAATTCAAGTAGAGGAAAGTGGCCAAGATATCCTAGTCACTAACCCACTAGGCCGCATTGTAGTGGTAAATAAAGTATACCACTTCAGGGGTGTGAGTTCTTAACAGACCTAATTGAATTACCCTTCCACGAGTTTGATGTCATCCTTGGCATGGATTGGCTATCACGTCATCAGGCAATAGTTGATTGTAAATTGAAGAGAATCACTTTGAAGAGATCACAGTTGTGAGTGAAAGGGCATATTTCCTGTCCAATGTTATTTTCAACTGCGGCTGTAAGGAGATTAATTAGGAAGGGTTGTGAAGCCTATCTGGCGCATGTTATTGATACCAGAAAGGCTAGGTCTAGTCTTCGTGACATTCCCACTATATGTGACTTTGCCGATGTCTTCCCTAAGGAATTGCCTAGTTTGCCACCAGAAAGGAAAGTGGAATTTGTCATAGAGGTGATACTGGGTACAACACCAATCTTGATTGCTTCGTATAGGATGGCACCTACTGAATTGAAAGAGCTAAAAATCCAGTTACAGGAGTTACTGGATAAAGGGTTTATATGCCCCAGTCTGTCACCATGGGGAGCTCCGGTGTTATTTGTGAAAAAGAAGGATGGGACTTTGAGGTTATGCATTGATTACTGACCGTTAAATAAAGTGACTATGAAGAAAAAGTATCCATTGCCCAGAATTGATGATCTATTTGATAAATTAAAGGGAGCAGGTGTATTTTCTAAGATTGATCTCAGATCAGGGTATCATCAGCTAAGAGTAAAGGATGCAGATGTGCCTAAGACGGCATTCAGGACCCATAATGGACATTATGAATTTCTGGTGATGCCGTTTGGGTTGACAAATGCACCAGCGGCTTTATGGACCTTATGAATCATATCTTCCATCCATACTTAGATCGGTTTGTAGTGGTCTTTATTGATGATATCCTGGTATATTCTAAGAACAGAGAAGAGCATGATGAGCATTTGAGGATTGTTTTGTAGACCCTAAGAGAGAAGAAACTGTATGCTAAGCTGTCCAAGTGTGAATTTTGGTTGAATGAGATTGCCTTCCTTAGACACATAGTATCAGCTTATGAGATTAGAGTGGATCCCAAGAAGATTGAAGCTGTAATAGAATGGAAGCCTCTCAGAAATGCAACTGAAGTCAAAAGTTTCTTAGGACTAGCTGGGTATTATAGAAGGTTTGTGAAGAGATTTTCTCTAATAGCTGCTCCACTGACCAAGTTATTGCATAAGAATGCAAAATTTTATTGGAATGACAAATGTCAAGCTAGTTTTGAGAAATTGAAAGCTATGTTGACAGAAGCACTAGTGTTAACACAACTACTATCTGGAAAAGATTTTGTGGCTTAAAGTGATGCTTCTCACAATGGGCTATGGTGTGTTCTGATGCAAGAAGGAAAAGTGGCCGCCTATGCTTTCAGATAGCTAAGGCCACATGAAAAGAACTACCCTACACATGATCTAGAGTTAGCAGCAATTATATTTGCTTAAAAAATATGGAGGCACTATTTGTATGGTGAAAAGTGCTATATATACATGGACCACAAAAGTCTAAAATACTTGCCAACCCAGAAGGAGCCTAACCTTAGATAGAGGTGATGGATTGAGTTCCTCAAGGATTATGATTGTGTGATAGATTATCATCCTGGGAAGGCAAATGTAGTTGCTAATGATTTGAGTAGAAAGTCTATTGCAGCATTGAGATCCTTGAATGCTCGCTTATCTTTACCTTAGGATGGAGCTATTTTGGCTGAGTTGTAAGTAAAGCTAAACTTGCTACAGCAGATGCAGGAGGCACAGAAACAAGATGAGAAATTGTTGAACATCATGGACAAAATCACAAAGGGGAAGGAGACTAAATATGAGGTGAAAGATGATAGGTGTTTTGTAACATCCCCATTGCACGTGTTCTGTACGTTCTGTTGCTCCAGTAGTCAAATAACAGTCCAGGCAAGTCAGGATGTCTGGAACTACACTTCGGTGATGGTGAACATACATATAATGATGAAATAAATAAAAAGAAAATACAAGAAAAATCAAACAAAAATGAACGAGAGAAAACGAAGCTAAGTTAAATGAGTTGGCACCGCAGCGATGGGTGACCGCACCGGGAAGGCCATTGTCGACCCCAGGACCATGGGGAACCCTTTGAATTTAATTTTGAGACATAAATAAAGGTTTATTGAAATGTAATTGACACTAGAAATATCAAAGAAAAATTAATAGATTAGTACAAAGAAAAATGAAAAAAAATCAAGAAACAGACAAAAATCGGTGTTACCGAAAAATCGGGAATATAACCCGAAGTGGAGTATTTTGGTCATTTGACACCTAGTGTTACCTTTTGACCTCAATCTCCATTAAAAATAAATGATATTACACTTTATAAATGTCATGAAAAATTAAATGGTTATACATTATGTAAATAGTGAAATAATTGAGCTAAAGGTGCAAATAATGAAAGTTTAACTAATTAAACAATTAGTTTAGAGTTGGTGCTCCACTAACTCAATCCTTAGGACATTATCTAAGCCATTAGTGGGCAGAAACCACTTCTTCTTCAACATTCCACAAACCAGCCGAATTTCCACCATGGGAGGACTCCATTGCCGCACCTTGCTCTACCTCCATGCAAGCATGTTCTAGCCATCCTTTCCACTTCCTTCCTTCATTAAAGCTTGCATACTCACCATGGGGAAGACATTGGCAGCAAGAAAAATAAGATTTGGTGAAGTTTGAAGGAAGCTTTCAAGTGGTAAGTGTCCAAAACCTCTCCCTTGCTTTAGTAAAGCTTGTGTTTAGGTTGAGGTGAGTGTTTTGGTGAAGAGAAATGAAAGAAATAGTGAGAAATGGACTTGTCCATTTTCGGCAGCCATGAACCCTTGTTGAGCTTGAGTTATTTTTACTTCTAATGAATGAAAATGAAGGTTGATTAATTCAAATGAAAGTTGTGGTAAGTTTGTGCATAAGTATGTGCATGTAGTGTTTAGATTAAAGGTGTGAAATAGAACCTTGATGCCTTGAGCAAACTGCCATGTTTGGCAGCCCCCAATAGCATGAATTTGTGTGTGAACATGTGGTTATTAATGATATATGTTAATGTTAAATTGTGGGCAGCAAGTGTAAGTGATATTGAAGTATGAATATGTTGAAGTATATGTGTAATATTAACATTGAAGTATGTTGAATTTGGGTGGATGTAAATATTGAAGTTTATTGGTGTATTGTGTGCCTTGTGCACTTGAGTATTCTGCCCAGAATTTTGCTGGAATTGTGTACAATATATGTATGGAAGTGTTGTTGATTGAATATTGTAGTAATGAGGAGGAGAGGGAACATCAAATTGGGAGTGTATGTGCTTTGTGCAGGTCGTGTATTGGAGGCAGCACATAAATTAGGCCATAAGTGCCAAACTGTGAACCCAATTGGTATGAGGCCAATATGGGGTGAAACTAGACACCAAATAGGCCAACTTTCATGTAGAAATGTTGCCAAAATTCTGCCTAGAAACTGACCTTAAAAAGTGACCAAATCCGGATTAGTGCATATTTGAGGCCAGAAAACTGACCATTTGGGCAGGAGTTAGTGTTTAGGCCATAACTCACTCAAAAAAGGTCCCATTGACCTGAAATTTTGACCATGTATAGTTAAGACCTATATCTACAAGTCTTATGAAGACACCAAAGCCCAGAAATGACCAGAACCAAGCCAAATGGCTTACACAAGTTCGGGCACAAAAACTGCCGAACCAAAAGTGACCTAAAAATTTACCAAATTGTGCACTAAAAGTGCAATATGTCCAGCTTTAGCAAATTGACCATATCTTGGTCTACACAACTTGGAATGACCTGAAATTTTGCCCCGCGTGCAATAATACATAGAGCTACAATTTTGCTTCTTTGACCAGAAGCTAAAAACCAAGGGAAATAGGACTTTAAGCTAGACCAATCTAGCACACAAAAATTATGAATTTGACATTTTGCATACAATGATGCTTGAAGCATTGGCAATGAATGCCAAGTTGTAAAAATGGTAAATTGCACTATATTGGCAGCATATTGAGATATAAATTTTGACATATTGATGCTACAAACAACTTATCCATATTACCTAAAAAAAGGTCAACATATGCATTGACTTGTGAATTATATAATAGTTAGTAAACTCCAAAGATTGAAGAATTAAACAATTGATTTATAATGTGCCCTAGTTTGCCTAGTTGACTAGTATGGATAGGTTGGCATGCCAATAGGATTCTGACAGCTGTTATGTAAATGGCTTCATGCCATACTGTGTTTTTATAGTTTATTATGCCGCACTATGACTTTAATAGCCTACGGCTATACATATTGTGTATTTATTTTTGGCTTATCACTAAATTGACTATATGGCTTTTTAGCCACGCTATTTGCACACTGAGAGACACTTTGTGACCGATGGTGTGACGGCCCAAGGTACTTGGTACCCAGTGCTAGTATATCCGTTTATCCAGTCTGGTCAGTATATAGGCTACATAGGCAGTAATTCAAGTACTATTAAATTCAAATACCTAAATCTAGTCTACTGACATACAGCACCACCAAAAATTTGTAAACACTTTATTTAGTTTATTTTAGTGCATATTTCTTCATATTTGGCACCACTAAGCAAAATTGCTTAGCGCGTTGCTTTTGTAACGCATAGGTATTAGAGATACAGTTGGGGAGCCCAGCAGACCTACGACCGGGTGAGACATTAGATCTGCACAGGAGTCCAGAGTCATCTGCACTGCATTGCATACATGGTAGGACTTAAGATATCGTGTATTTTATACTTTTGTTGTATATTTGAAATTCGGCCCTGTATTTTGTAATGTTATGAAAGCTCTAAAGTTTGTAATATTTTGTACATATTAAATAACATGGAGATTTTCTGTATATATTTAAATTATTATGAACTGTATTATGGAACTGTTTAATGACTGTAAAAGTCTATTGACTTTATTGAGAAATAGAGACTTTGAAATGTTTGAGATTTTGACATTATCATATTGAACTGTTTTCAATAGGTTTGGAAGGACAGTTTGTTCAAAATACAGACGGCACCTTGCCAAATTTTTATTACCAGTGTAACACCCCAAAGTTCGGTAGTGCGTTATACTGCTCCGGTGACCAGTGTTGTCCGGACAGCTAGGATGCCTAGAACTACACTTTGACATGAGGGAGGAGACATAAAATAATGAAATACAAGAAAAGAAAATACAAGAAAAACAAAGGAAAAATAATAGCAAAGAAATGTGATCAAGTTAAGCTTAGGAAACCTAGCGATGGGTGGCCTTAGGGAAGTCACGGCGTGGACCGTTGACTAATACTGGATGCGGGAACCACGGAAAACATTTTTAGGACTTAAATAGACCCTTGTTGAAGAATAAATATCATTAGAAAGATCAAAGAAAAATTAAATAATTAGTACAAAGAAAAGTTAGAAATCGAAAAACAGACAAAACCCGGTAATACCGAAAAATCGGGAACGTAACCCGAACAGGGGCATTATGGTCATTTGACATCCCGAAGTGTCTTTTGACCTAAATTTCCATTAAAAATAAATAATATTACACTTAGAAAATAAAATAAAAAATTAATTTGGTGGTACCTAAAGTAAATAGCTAAAATCAAGGGTTTAATGTGGGATTAAATGAAAGTTTAGCTTAAAATATGATTAAAATTGTGAGTGGACCACTAATGCATAAAATAAAAATATAATAGGGCAGCTGTAACTCCACTAAATCAGCTGAACTTCATCTTCCTCAAAGTGATCTCAACATTGCCGTGAATGAAGGTGAGAGGAAAAACCATGGCCATTTCTCATGCAAGCTCTCTTAACTCTCCATTTTCAACTCCAATCTCTTAAGTTCCTTCATGAAACTTTGTCTACTCATCACAAGGAAGAGTTTGATACTAAATTTGAGAAGTTTAAGCAAGGTTTAACAAACTCCAAGCATAAGGTAAGTTCATAATTTTGAAAATAGCTTTGTTAAGTTTTGTGTGCATGATATGGGTGTTGGTTTTGTGAAGGAAATTTTGAAGTTAAATAGTTATTGAGATAGCCATTTTTGGACAGCCATGGGGTCACACATTTGATGATTTATTATGCATATAATTGATGAGAAATAATGTTGATCATGGTAAATTAATAACCTAGTGAATTATTTCATGTTTATATGGTGATTTATGCACTTGGATGGGAATTGGTAACTTGGACAGCACTTTGATGTTGAAGGACAAATTTGGGCAGCCTTGGGGACACTTGAATAAATGTGTATATTCATGGGAGTGTTGGCAGAATTGTGGCATTAAGGAATGAAGGATATGTGTATGAAATTATTGTGTAAAGTGTATGTGAGAATTAGTGGTGTTTAGGTGTGTATGTAATGGTATTGAGATATTGTAAATGTGAATTATATTTGGTGTGTTGAGGGTAATGTTAATCTGCCCAAAATAATGTTAATGTAAAGTAGATTATACTGTGGTTAATGTACCAAAACAGATTGGTAGGGAAGTGAACCAAATTGCAAGGTATATGTGTGTTTGAAGTGGGGTGTGAAATGCATATTGAGGGCAGTGTACATTTTAGCCCATAACCTGAAATGTGTAACCTCAATTGGTATGAGACCAATTTGAGGTGAAACTAGGCACAAAATGTGCCAACTTTCATTGAGAAACCATACCAAAATTATGCTTGCAAGTTGATGTGAAAAATGACCAATTCGGATTAGGTACACTTGAGACCTAAAAACTGACCATTTGGGCAGCAGTGAGTATTTAGGCCATACCTCACTCAAAACAGGTCCAATTGACCTGAAATTTTAACCATGAATAGTTAAGACCCATACCTACAAGTCTTATGAAGACACCAAAACCCAGAAATGACCAGAAGCAAGTCAAAAGCTTGCACAAGTTCGGGTCCAAAACTGGCCGAACCAAAGTTGACCAAATTGACCAAAAAAATGACCTAATTGATGCCATTTGACCAGCAATAGTATAATGACCATAACTTGGTCTACTTAACTCGGATTGACCTGAAATTTTGCCCCGCGTGCAATAAGACCTAGATCTACAAGTTTGTAGTTTCGACTGAGACTCGAAAACTGAGGGAACTAGATCGTCCGGTTAGGTCAAACCAGTGTCCCGGAATCCAGCAATTTGCATTAAAATGCACTAAACAAGGAAATGACTTTGGTAAAACATACCGAACCTAAAACCCTATCGAATATGACATATTAATGACACTAAGACCTAATTTACCTAAAAGCATAGCGAGGGTCGGTATATTAGGTGATTAAGTAAATAATTGAGTTGATTGCATTATTTACCAAACACCATCGATAGAGACAATTTAATTTGGTCATGAAACACTTGGATTGTGTTTCTCGATTAACAAGGACTCAAAGACAAAGGAAATAAATACTGAGTCAGGACCAGGAGACAAATATTAGAGGTTTGTGCACAACAACTATTTCTCTTGAATTTTTCAATTGAAATAAATATTGACTATTTGTATATTATTGTTTTAAATTGTGGAAATGTGTTTGATGGACACTTATTGATTGAAAAACATTGTGAATGGTTTGAAACTGTGAAAAATTGTTTGAATGATATTGATGGATACTTATTGATTGAAAAGCACTGTAAATGGTTTTTGTGGAAATTGAAGTGAATTACGAATTGTGTTGCCATTTTGTGAATGAATTTATAAGTTTGGAAATTTATTGGATTCTTACGAATCATTTGAATAAAATGTTTGGAATTGTTTTGACTCACAATTGGCATGACACTGATACTATGTTCCTCCTCCATTAATGGGGTGAGTGTGATTATTCCTCCCTCTTTGACTTATCAGTCTGGGGTGAGTATGATTATGTTCCTCCCTCTTTGACTTATCAGTCTGAGGTGAGTGTGGATGAGTACTCATTAGATAGCTAGCGTCCTCCCTCATTGATTTCGATTATTGGGGTGAGTATGTCTTGTCGTGGTGTACAACACGGCATATATGGAAAAATTTGTGTCATGACCTAAATTGTGTTATTGATTGGCAACATTGTATTGTTCAATTATTTGATCGAATTGTGTTATTGATTTGCAAAACGATATTATTCAATTATTTGATCGAATTGTGTTATTGATTTGCAAATCGATATTATTCAATTATTTGATCGAATTGTGTTATTGATTTGCAAAACGATATTATTCAATTATTTGATCGAATTGTGTTATTGATTTGCAAAACGATATTATTCAATTATTTGATCGAATTGTGTTATTGATTTGCAAAGCGATATTATTCAGTTATTTGATCAATTGTGTTATTGATTTGCAAAAGGTATTATTCATTATTTGATCAAATTGTTCATGAATTGTCAATACGATATTCTTAAACTATTTGACTAAATTGTGTTATTATGAATTTTGATAATTTGTGAATTGGAGTTTAAATTCCTTATGACATTCATTGTCTTGAATTTAACTATGGTTTTAAGTATCCACTAATGATATGATTTATGAATTGTGATTTAAAATTGTATTTGGTTAATGTTGTGCACCACTGAGACATTGTCTCGTGATAGCTTTATTCTTTGTCGCGGTAGAGAGATAGGCAGTGGCAGACTAGGTCGCTAGTACCGCCAATGAGAGATTTTGGGTATAGTGAGTATACCACATGTGGCATTTTGTCTTGTAATGTATATTCACTGTATGTATATTTTGTTCTTGGTTTTGAGCGGTTGTAAATTTAAGTTGTACTGATAAAGTTGTAAAATAATTATGAGTTATTTGGCTTGTAAAAATTGTGTTATATTTTTGTATCTTAGTCTTTGAAAATCACGTGGATTTGACTTGAGAAATGTGTTGTGTTGATAAAAATGTTGGAGTTGAGATTTGAAAATATATTGAAGTGCTTTTACGAGTTTTACGAAGAAGCTGTTTTGTCCAAAATACAAATGGCACCTTGCCAAAATTTTCTGAGATACTCCAAATAAATCAAATGAGTTAGTTGTTTCACTTGATTCACCAAAGTCTTTCACACTGTAAATAGTGCTCACCACTGTAAAAGAAGTAAGAAAAGTTTTTAAAATCCCTTGTAGTGTATTTAATGGATTATCGATGAAGCGGAGTTGGTAATTCATTAGGTATACTACGGGATCATGTTATGCCTTACAGAGGGGTAGGGTGTGACATGTTTTAGTGGTATCAGAGCAATGGTTTTAAAGTGAATTTCGAACTGTGAATTTGAAATCTTTTTGTCGGTAACTACAACTGCTCAAATGTTTGATACATACAGTACATTACATTATAAATATGCACTAACGGGAGGAAATCTCCTTGTATTATTGTACAGGAGGTCTAAAATCCTCGAATTGACTATGGAAGAGGGTGATCGTTCAGTCGATCAATCTATTGAGGCTGAGGTGCAAGGGGATGCCCCAGGCCTACAAAATGTTAGTGGTTCAGCAGCACCAGCCCCTGCAGTACCGCAGTTCTCTGCTCAGTTCGCTCAGCAGACGGCTGCAAAGTTCCAACAAATGGCTGGTAATGCGCCTACTCAAGTCCCAATACAGACACCAGTGGTACAACCACAGTCTCCTACCAGGCAGTATGATAAATTGATGAAGTATGGGGCTACAGAGTTCAAGGGGACAGTAGATCCTCTAGAGGCAGAACAGTGGTTAGAAAGGATGGATAGGGTATTCAAGAAACTGCACTGCACAGAGGAGCTCAGATTTGAATACTCAGTATCTTTGCTCTGAGGATGCTTATGATTGGTGGAAAACCATTCCCCACGATGCAGTAGAACCTCTGATTGCTAACATGGAATGACTTCCTCAGGGAATTCAGGCAAAAATATGTCCCTGATGCTTATGTAGACCAGAAGCTGCAAGAATTCCTAAGTCTGAAACAGGGGGGCAGATCAGTGGCTGAGTATGAAAGGGAATTCTCCCGCCTAAGCCATTATGCAGTAAGTCTACTTTCTACCAGCAGGGAGAGATGTAAGAGGTTTGAAACCGGCTTGAAGCCTAGTATCAGATTACAAGTGGTCGGATTCAAACATAACAACTTCTCTGAACTTATTTCTCAAGCACTAGAATTAGAAAGAATTGAATCTGAAGTGGCCCCTGAGAAAAAGAAATCAGAGAAGACAGAAAAAGAGGGAAAGTCAGTAGAACAGAGTTCTAGTGGTCCTACTGGAAAGAGAAAAACTTTGGGGGATATGATAGAGATAGTAAGAAGTCCGGTAGAAATAGATTTTTTGGACAGAAACCACCTCGATCCGATCAGCAAACTCAACAGAAACCCAGAAATGCACTGTCAGATCGATTTTGTGAAACTTGTGGTAAACCACATAGTGGGCTATGTTATAAAGCCATAAGAGCATGCTTTAACTGTGGAGAGACTGGTCATTTTGCTAGGGATTGTGTAAATCCAGGTCGTTCTGGATCATTTACTACACCAAAGGGATCAACCCAAGTTTCTACCCCAAATAGTTCACCATCAGTTAGTAGAGGCAAAGGTAGAGGTAGGGGTAGTACACCTAGAAGTCAGACTACTGTGAATCAGCCAAAACAGGGTGATGCTTCAACTAGAGTATACGCTATACGACAGAAAAGAGACTGAGACTTTTGACATCATTGCTCGTACTTTCTCAATTAGCAACTAAGATATATATATGTATTGTTTGACACGAATTTGCATATTTTTATGTTAGTGTTAGAACTATATGTTCTGTTGTTATTCCTTCTGAGGAATAAATTTTGACACATTAGTGATTAGCCCTTAAGATAAGGATTGTGATAATAAGTGAAATTAGTTTTGAAAGAGTTTATCGGCGAAAAGTATTTTCTAACACACCATAAATTATAAAGCTAATTGGCGAGCCTACTTAATGTAAGGCAAGAGGACGTAAAAGTAAGATGCAGTAATGGAATTGCTCTAGATGAGGGTAAGGAGGTTACTGTTAGAAATTGCTAATGGATATTGTAATCAGAATAAGATTCGAATATCAGTGAATTCAAAAAGAATAAAAGATAACAAAGTTTGATCTATTGGGATGTATCGTAGTAACTATGCAATGTTCTTGATGTTTATACTGTAAGCTGCAGATTACAATACTGACTTGAGATTATTGTGTAGAGCTACGTACTACCCAATAGTACACCTAGATAAGAATAGTTGCCAACGGCATCTGTTTTGGTATAGTTATGCCATGACAGAATTTAATTGTTAAAAATAAGTTTGAAAATCCTACTGAGGATCTAAAACTCAAAAGTTAAAATATCGAAAGGTTATAGTTGATAAAAGGAAGTAAGTTATAGAATATTGACAGATAAAAAGAGTTATGAAAGTAGAGAATTGAACAGTTGATTCATGTGTAACAAAGAAATATTGCAAATGTGAGGAAGACTATGGACTAGAATGGTCAGAGGACCAATGACTGATGAATGATTCTAACATGACCTCAAGGGTCATTCAAGAAGGAACGTGAACCGAAATATTGGACAACACAATAGTAAGAGGAGATTAGTATTATACAAACAAATTAAACGTGGTATTAGATTGTTAAAAGTCTTATACAAATTTGAGGAAAAGAAGATTATACGATCATATAGACAGGAGAAAATAAACGTATGACTATTGTAAGATAGCTATTGGGTAAAATTTCGTGGACGAAATTTATTTAAGGGGGGGAGAATTGTAACACCCCAAAGTTCGGTAGTGCGTTCTACTGCTCCGGTGACCAGTGTTGTCCGGACAGCTAGGATGCCTAGAACTACACTTTGACATGAGGGAGGAGACATAAAATAATGAAATACAAGAAAAGAAAATACAAGAAAAACAAAGGAAAAATAATAGCAAAGAAATGTGATCAAGTTAAGCGTAGGAAACCTAGCGATGGGTGACAACACCTGGAAGTCACGTCGTGGACCGTTGACTAGCCTCGGATCGCGGGAACCCCGGAAAACATTTTAGTACTTAAATATACCCTTGTTGAAGAATAAATATCATTAGAAAGATCAAAGAAAAATTAAATAATTAGTACAAAGAAAAGTTAGAAATCGAAAAACAGACAAAACCCGGTAATACCGAAAAATCGGGAACGTAACCCGAACAGGGGCATTATGGTCATTTGACGTCCCGAAGTGTCTTTTGACCTAAATGTCCATTAAAAATAAATAATATTACACTTAGAAAATAAAATAAAAAATTAATTTGGTGGTACCTAAAGTAAATAGCTAAAATCAAGGGTTTAATGTGGGATTAAATGAAAGTTTAGCTTAAAATATGATTAAAATTGTGAGTGGACCACTAATGCATAAAATAAAAATATAATAGGGCAGCTGTAACTCCACTAAATCAGCTGAACTTCATCTTCCTCAAAGTGATCTCAACATTGCCGTGAATGAAGGTGAGAGGAAAAACCATGGCCATTTCTCATGCAAGCTCTCTTAACTCTCCATTTTCAACTCCAATCTCTTAAGTTCCTTCATGAAACTTTGTCTACTCATCACAAGGAAGAGTTTGATACTAAATTTGAGAAGTTTAAGCAAGGTTTAACAAACTCCAAGCATAAGGTAAGTTCATAATTTTGAAGATAGCTTTGTTAAGTTTTGTGTGCATGTTATGGGTGTTGGTTTTGTGAAGGAAATTTTGAAGTTAAATAGTTATTGAGATAGCCATTTTTGGACAGCCATGGGGTCACACATTTGATGATTTATTATGCATATAATTGATGAGAAATAATGTTGATCATGGTAAATTAATAACCTAGTGAATTATTTCATGTTTATATGGTGATTTATGCACTTGGATGGGAATTGGTAACTTGGATAGCACTTTGATGTTGAAGGACAAATTTGGGCAGCCTTGGGGACACTTGAATAAATGTGTATGTTCATGGGAGTGTTGGCAGAATTGTGGCATTAAGGAATGAAGGATATGTGTATGAAATTATTGTGTAAAGTGTATGTGAGAATTAGTGGTGTTTAGGTGTGTATGTAATGGTATTGAGATATTGTAAATGTGAATTATATTTGGTGTGTTGAGGGTAATGATAATCTGCCCAAAATAATGTTAATGTAAAGTAGATTATACTGTGGTTAATGTACCAAAACAGATTGGTAGGGAAGTGAACCAAATTGCAAGGTATATGTGTGTTTGAAGTGGGGTGTGAAATGCATATTGAGGGCAGTGTACATTTTAGCCCATAACCTGAAATGTGTAACCTCAATTGGTATGAGACCAATTTGAGGTGAAACTAGGCACAAAATGTGCCAACTTTCATTGAGAAACCATACCAAAATTATGCTTGCAAGTTGATGTGAAAAATGACCAATTCGGATTAGGTACACTTGAGACCTAAAAACTGACCATTTGGGCAGCAGTGAGTATTTAGGCCATAACTCACTCAAAACAGGTCCAATTGACCTGAAATTTTAACCATGAATATTTAAGACCCATACCTACAAGTCTTATGAGGACACCAAAACCCAGAAATGACCAGAAGCAAGTCAAAAAGCTTGCACAAGTTCGGGTCCAAAAACTGGCCGAACCAAAGTTGACCAAATTGACCAAAAAAATGACCTAATTGATGCCATTTGACCAGCAATAGTATAATGACCATAACTTGGTCTACTTAACTCGGATTGACCTGAAATTTTGCCCCGCGTGCAATAAGACCTAGATCTACAAGTTTGTAGTTTCGACTGAGACTCAAAAACCGAGGGAACTAGATCGTCCGGTTAGGTCAAACCAGTGTCCCGGAATCCAGCAATTTGCATTAAAATGCACTAAACAAGGAAATGACTTTAGTAAAACAAACCGAACCTAAAACCCTATCGAATATGACATATTAATGACACTAAGACCTAATTTACCTAAAACGCAACGAGGGTCGGTATATTAGGTGATTAAGTAAATAATTGAGTTCAGTGCATTATTTACCAAACACCATCGATAGAGACAATTTAATTTGGTACTGAAACACTTCGGATTGTGTTTCTCAGTTAACAAGGACTCAGCAAAAGGGAAAGAAATCTCGAGTCGGACCAGGAGACAAATATCAGAGGTTTGTGCACAACAACTATTTCTCTTGAATTTTTCAATTGAAATAAATATTGACTATTTGTATATTATTGTTTTAAATTGTGGAAATGTGTTTGATGGACACTTATTGATTGAAAAACATTGTGAATGGTTTGAAACTGTGAAAAATTGTTTGAATGATATTGATGGATACTTATTGATTGAAAAGCACTGTAAATGGTTTTTGTGGAAATTGAAGTGAATTACGAATTGTGTTGCCATTTTGTGAATGAATTTATAAGTTTGGAAATTTATTGGATTCTTACGGATCATTTGAATAAAATGTTTGGAATTGTTTTGACTCACAATTGGCATGACACTGATACTATGTTCCTCCTCCATTAATGGGGTGAGTGTGATTATTCCTCCCTCTTTGACTTATCAGTCTGGGGTGAGTATGATTATGTTCCTCCCTCTTTGACTTATCAGTCTGAGGTGAGTGTGGATGAGTACTCATTAGATAGCTAGCTTCCTCCCTCATTGATTTCGATTATTGGGGTGAGTATGTCTTGTCGTGGTGTACAACACGGCATATATGGAAAAATTTGTGTCATGACCTAAATTGTGTTGTTGATTGGCAACATTGTATTGTTCAATTATTTGATCGAATTGTGTTATTGATTTGCAAAACGATATTATTCAATTATTTGATCGAATTGTGTTATTGATTTGCAAAACGATATTATTCAATTATTTGATCGAATTGTGTTATTGATTTGCAAAACGATATTATTCAATTATTTGATCGAATTGTGTTATTGATTTGCAAAACGATATTATTCTGTTATTTGATCAATTGTGTTATTGATTTGCAAAAAGGTTTTATTCATTATTTGATCAAATTGTGCATGAATTGGCAATACGGTATTCTTAAACTATTTGACTAAATTGTGTTATTATGAATTTTGATAATTTGTGAATTGGAGTTTAAATTCCTTATGACATTCATTGTCTTGAATTTAACTATGGTTTTAAGTATCCACTAATGATATGATTTATGAATTGTGATTTAAAATTGTATTTGGTTAATGTTGTGCACCTCTGAGACATTGTCTCTGCTTTAGCTTTTTTTTGCTGTCGCAGGTAGAGAGATAGACAGGGCAGCAGACTAGGCTGCTAGTACCGCCAGCGAGAGATTTTGGGTATAGTGAGTATACCACATGTGGCATTTTGTACTGTAATGTATATTCACTGTATGTATATTTTGTTCTTGGTTTTGAGCAGTTGTAAATTTAAGTTGTACAGTAAAGTTGTAAAATAATTATGAGTTATTTGGCTTGTAAAAATTGTGTTATATTTTTGTATCTTAGTCTTTGAAAATCACTGTGGATTTGACTTGAGAAATGTGTTGTGTTGATAAAAATGTTGGAGTTGAGATTTGAAAATATATTGAAGTGCTTTTTGAGTTTCAAGAACTGTTTTGTCCAAAATACAAATGGCACCTTGCCAAAATTTTTACAGATACTCCAAATAAATCAAATGAGTTAGTTGTTTCACTTCAGTTCACCAAAGTCTTTCACACCTGTAAATAGTGCACACCACTGTAAAAGAAGTAAGAAAAGTTTTTAAAATCCCTTGTAGTGTATTTAATGGATTATCAGTAGACGGAGTTGGTAATTCATTAGGTATACTACGGGATCATGTTATGCCTTACAGAGGGGTAGGGTGTGACAACCAGTCTTGAAACACTAATTTTATTAAAGTACGAAAATAGTATCAGCATGATATGAATATTATATAAAAGTCTTCTTAAAATTAAATTGAGTTCAAGAAATGAAATAATCACAAACTAGGTGTTCTGGCATGCCGTGTAGCACGTCTTGCTTGGCTATTCTGTAGACGAGTGAGGGGTGTCACATTTAGTGGTATCAGAGCACGGTTTAGGCGTTTCTGGACCTAGATAGATTGCACATCATGCATTGCATTGTAAGTGTTAAGATGACTCTAATGCAGATCTTTTGATTTGTTTTGTTATTTTAATCAGAATATGGACTCCACATCGCAGAGAGCGGTCGATGAGGAAGTGGAAAGTCATGCTCCATCTATGACTGAACCAGGAGACAGGAGGGAACCTGTTCCACCAGTACCAAATGCATCAGCCACATTTCAGCAAATGGCTGAGTTCTTTAGACAGATGGCAGGAGTTATGCCACCACCACCACCTCCACATCAAAAATCTCATATGGAGAGACTCAGGAAGTTTGGAGCAGTGGAATTTCTGGGCAAAAGGGAAGATGATTCTGTCACAGCTGAAAACTGGTTGGATAGAACTGGAAGAGTCTTGAAACAACTTGATTGTACTCAGAGCGACTTGGAAGGCTGATTACCATCAGTAAAATGATGCATACCAGTGGTGGGATACAGTAACTAGTGAGATGCCACCAGAACAAATAACTTGGGATTTCTTTCTCAATGAGTTCAGAAAAAAGTATGTGGGTAGTGTATACCTGGAAGAGAAGAGAAGGGAGTTTATTAGCCTACGCTAGAGACAGCTGACAGTGGCTGAATATGAAAGAAAATTTGTCAGACTGAGTCGCTATGGGCGGGAAATAGTCCCTAATGAGGCAGAGAGATGCAAGAGATTTGAGGAAGGACTCAATGATAACATTAAAGTAATGATTATAGCCTTGGGGATTACAGAATATGCTAAGTTAGTAGAAGCTGCACTGAAGGTTGAAAAAGTTAGAATGAATGAGCAAAATAGAAGGGATAGATAGCAGAAAAGAGGTCAGGGTCAGACCGGTACATCTTCTGCCCCTAGTGAGAAATTCAGAGGTTTGCCTACTCAGAGTTTTAGTAGAGCACCAAGTCAGGGTCAGTCACAGAGGCCCAAATCTCAGTTTGCACCAAGGAGAGGCCAGTCCACCCCTTCAATGGCTAGCTTTCCAGGGACAGGGTACAGAGGACCAGCCCCAACGGTATTTGTTGCTTGCCCACATTACCAAAAATGGCATAAGGGTGAATGTTGGAGGATGACAGGTGCTTGTTTACGGTGTGGATCTACAGACCACTTAGTCCGAGATTGTCCACGCAGAACTGCTACATCCACTCCGGTATCAACTAATAGGCCTGCCCCTCCAGCTCCAAAGGGTAGAAGGCCGGGTAAGGCTAAGGCAGCCGGTACTTCACAAAAACCTGTGTCAGAGTCTGTGGAGAGAGCAGAAGGCAGAAAACTAGCCAAAGCCTATGCTATAAGGGCATAGGAGGAATAGGATGCTCCAGATGTTATCAAGGGTACGTTCCTCCTTTATAATACTTCTGTGCATGCATTAGTGGATCCTGGATCTACTCATTCATATATTTGTATCAAGCTGCCCGTAGAAAAGGGAATACCGGTGGAGGAAAGTGACCAAGACATCCTGGTCACAAATCCGCTAGGCCACAGTGTGATAGTAAACAAGGTGTATAAGGGCTGTCCATTGAAGATTCAAGGGAAAGAGTTCTCAGCAGACTTAATCAAATTGCCTTTCCATGAGTTTGATGTGATTTTGGGAATGGACTGGTTATCCCATCATCAGGCAATAGTAGATTGTAAATTGAACAGAATCTCTCTAAAACTGCTGAGAACGAAGAAATAATAGTAGTGGGTGAAAGGATAGATTTCTTGTCCAATGTCATCTCAGCTACAGTTGCAAGGAGATGGCTAAGAAAAGGGTGTGAAGCCTATCTAGCAGACGTGGTTGACACTAGGCAGGGTAAACTTGACTTGTCTGACATACCCATAGTAAGGGATTTCTCTGAGGTATTTCCTGAGGAATTGCCTAGTTTGCCACCAGAAAGGGAAGTTGAATTTGTTATTGAGATTATGCCGGGTACAGCTCCAATTTCAATTGCTCCATATAGGATGGCACCTGCTGAATTGAAAGAGTTAAAAATCCAGCTATAAGAATTACTAGACAAGGGGTTCATACGCCCTAGTGTGTCACCGTGGGGAGCTCCAGTACTATTTGTAAAGAAAAAAGATGGGACACTGAGGTTATGTGTTGACTACCGGCAGTTAAACAAAGTAACAGTGAAGAACAAGTATCCATTGCCTAGAATTGATGATCTGTTTGATTAGTTGAAGGGAGCCGGTGTGTTTTCTAAGATTGATCTCAGATCAGGGTATCATCAGCTAAGGGTTAAGGATGCAGATGTGCCTAAGACTGCATTTAGAACCCAGTATGGGCATTATGAATTCCTGGTGATGCCATTTGGGTTAACAAATGCTCCAGCAGCATCCATGGACCTTATGAACCGTATCTTCCATCCATACTTAGATCGGTTCGTAGTGGTCTTCATTGATGACATCCTGGTGTATTCCAAGGATAAAGCAGAACATGATGAGCATTTGAGGATTGTTCTGCAGACTTTAAAAGAGAATAAATTGTATGCTAAATTGTCCAAGTGTGAGTTCTGGTTGAATGAGATTGCATTCCTTAGACATGTAGTATCAGCTAAAGGGATTAGAGTGGATCCCAAGAAGATTAAAGCAGTGATGGAATGGAAGCCTCCCAGAAATACAACTGAGATCAGAAGTTTCTTGGGGTTAGCTGGATATTATAGAAGATTTGTAAAGGGATTTTCCCTGATAGCTGCTCCAATGACCAAATTACTGTACAAGAATATGAAATTTGACTGGAATGACAAGTGTCAAGCCAGTTTTGAGAGGCTGAAGGCTTTGTTGACAGAGGCACCAGTGTTAACACAGCCAATGTCTGGAAAAGACTTTGTAGTCTACAGTGATGCCTCACATAATGGGTTAGGGTGTGTACTCATGCAAGAAGGGAAAGTGGTCGCATATGCTTCCAGGCAGTTAAGGCCGCATGAAAAGAATTACCCTACTCATGATTTAGAGTTAGCAGCAATTATCTTTGCATTGAAGATATGGAGGCATTACTTGTATGGAGAAAAATGCTACATATACACAGACCATAAGAGTCTGAAGTATCTGCCAACCCAGAAGGAACTTAACTTGAGACAGAGGCAATGGATTGAATTCCTAAAAGATTATGATTGTGTGATTGACTATCACCCTAGGAAGGCAAATGTAGTCGCTGATGCTTTAAGTAGAAAATCTATTGTAGCATTAACATCTCTGAATGCCCAACTATCCTTAACTCATGATGGAGTTATTTTGGCTGAGTTACAAGTGAAGCCGAATCTGTTACAACAGATATAGGATGGGCAGAAGACAGATGAGAAATTAATGGCTGTTATGGGCAAAATCACTGAGGGGAAGGAAACTGAATATGAAGTGAAAGAAAATGGGTGCCTGTACTATAAAGAAAGAGTGTGTGTTCCAGATGATAAAGAATTGAAAACCAGTATTCTGAGAGAAACACATAACAGTGTGTACGCTATGCACCTAGGAAGCACAAAAATGTACCATGACCTAAAACTCTGATACTGGTGGCCAGGTATGAAGAAGGACATAGTTGACCATGTAACTAGATGCTTGACCTGTCAGCAAGTCAAAGCAGAACATCAAGTCCCATCAGGTTTGTTACAGCCCATAAACATACCTGAATGGAAATGGGACCGAGTCACTATGGACTTTGTTAGTGGTCTACCTCTCACTCAGAAGAAGCATGATGCAGTATGGGTGATTGTGGATAGGTTAACCAAATCAGCACATTTTCTACCAGTCAGAACTGACTACTCACTGGAAAAGCTAGTAGAATTGTACATTAGTGAGATAGTTAAACTACATGGAATTCCACTTTCCATTATATCTGATAGAGACCCAAGGTTTACATCTAGATTTTGGAAGAAATTACAAGAATCCTTGGGCACACAACTCCATTTTAGTACGGCTTTTCATCCTCAGACGGATGGACAGTCAGAAAGAATAATCCAGGTAAATTTTGAAACTCATTGAGTTATTGTAAACAATAATTGAACTGATAATGATAATAATAACCTAATATATGTGATAGGTCCTCGAGGATATGCTGAGAAGTTGTGTTATTGAGTTTGAGGGAAGTTGGGACAGATACCTTCCACTAGCAGAATTTGCATATAACAATAGCTACCAAGCTAGCATACAGATGGCACCCTATGAAGCACTGTATGGGAGAAAATGCAGAACACCTGTATATTGGACTGAATTTGGTGAAGATAAGCTAGTGGGGCCAGACTTGATAAAACAGACAGAGGAAAAGGTGAAACTGATAAAGGCCAATTTGAAAGTTGCCTCAGACTGACAGAAATCTTATGCTGACTTGAGGAGAAAAGACATTGAGTATGAAGTTGGCGAGAAGGTATTTCTCAAAGTATCACTGTGGAAGAAAGTGTTGAGATTCGGGAAAAAGGGAAAATTAAGCCCTAGGTGTATTGGCCCATATGAAGTTATTGAACGTGTGGGACCAGTAGCCTACCGATTAGCCTTACCACCTGAGCTGGACAAGATACATAATGTGTTCCATGTCTCGATGCTCAGAAGATACAGATCAGATCCTTCACATGTCATCTCAGCAGAAGAAATTGTGGTACAACCTGACCTGACATATGAAGAAGAACCAATTAAAATCTTGGCACGAGAGGTAAAAGAGCTCAGAAATAAGACAATTCCACTAGTGAAAATCTTATTGAAACACCACAACATGGAAGAGGCAACATGGGAGAGCGAGGAGACAATAAGACAACAGTTCCCTCAACTCTTCACATCAGGTAAATTTAGAGGACGAAATTATTATTTAGAGGGGAAGAGTTGTAACATCCCCATTGCACGTGTTCTGTATGTTCTGTTGCTCCAGTAGTCAAATAACAGTCCAGGCAAGTCAGGATGTCTGGAACTACACTTCGGTGATGGTGAATAGACATATAATGATGAAATAAATAAAAAGAAAATACAAGAAAAATCAAACAAAAAAGAAAGAGAGAAAACGAAGCTAAGTTAAACGAGCCGGCACCGCAGCGATGGGTAACCGCACCGGGAAGGCCGTTGCCAACCCCAATACCGCGGGGAACCCTCTAAATTTAATTTTGAGACATTAATAAAGGTTTATTGAAATGTAATTGATACTAGAAATATCAAAAAAAAAAAATTAATAGATTAGTACAAAGAAAAATGAAAAAAATCGAGAAACAAACAAAAATCGGTGTTACCGAAAAAATCGGGAATATAACCCGAAGTAGGGTATTTTGGTCATTTGACACCTAGTGTTACCTTTTGACCTCAATCTCCATTAAAAATAAATGATATTACACTTTATAAATGTCATGAAAAATTAAATGGTGATACATTATGTAAATAGTGAAATAATTGAGCTAAAGGTGCAAATAATGAAAGTTTAACTAATTAAACAATTAGTTTAGAGTTAGTGCTCCACTAAATCAATCCTTGGGACATTATCTAAGCCATTAGTGGGCAGAAACCACTTCTTCTTCAACATTCCACAAACCAGCCGAATTTCCACCATGGGAGGACTCCATTGCCGCACCTTGCTCTACCTCCATGCAAGCATGTTCTAGCCATCCTTTCCACTTCCTTCCTTCATTAAAGCTTGCACACTCACCTTGGGGAAGACATTGGCAGCAAGAAAAACAAGATTTGGTGAAGTTTGAAGGAAGCTTTCAAGTGGTAAGTGTCCAAAACCTCTCCCTTGCTTTAGTAAAGCTTGTGTTTAGGTTGAGGTGAGTGTTTTGGTGAAGAGAAATGAAAGAAATAGTGAGAAATGGACTTGTCCATTTTCGGCAGCCATGAACCCTTGTTGAGCTTGAGTTATTTTTACTTCTAATGAATGAAAATGAAGGTTGATTAATTCAAATGAAAGTTGTGGTAAGTTTGTGCATAAGTATGTGCATGTAGTGTTTAGATTAAAGGTGTGAAATGGAACCTTGATGCCTTGAGCAAACTGCCATGTTTGGCAGCCCCCAATAGCATGAATTTGTGTGTGAACATGTGGTTATTAATGATATATGTTAATGTTAAATTGTGGGCAGCAAGTGTAAGTGATATTGAAGTATGAATATGTTGAAGTATATGTGTAATATTAACATTGAAGTTTGTTGAATTTGGGTGGATGTAAATATTGAAGTTTATTGGTGTATTGTGTGCCCTGTGCACTTGAGTATTATGCCCAGAATTTTGCTGGAATTGTGCACAATATATGTATGGAAGTGTTGTTGATTGAATATTGTAGTAATGAGGAGGAGAAGGAACATCAAATTGGGAGTGTATGTGCTTTGTGCAGGTTGTGTATTGGAGGAAGCACATAAATTAGGCCATAAGTGCCAAACTGTGAACCCAATTGGTATGAGGCCAATATGGGGTGAAACTAGACACCAAATAGGCCAACTTTCATGTAGAAATGTTGCCAAAATTCTGCCTAGAAACTGACCTTAAAAAGTGACCAAATCCGGATTAGTGCATATTTGAGGCCTGAAAACTGACCATTTAAGCAGCAGTTAGTGTTTAGGCCATAACTCACTCAAAACAGGTCCAATTGACCTGAAATTCTGACCATGAGTAGTTAAGACCCATATCTACAAGTGTTATGAAGACACCAAAACCCAGAAATGACCAGAACCAAGCCAAATGGCTTGAACAAGTTCGGGCACAAAAACTGCCGAACCAAATGTGACCTAAAAATTGACCAAATTGTGCACTAAAAGTGCAATCTATCCAGCTTTAGCAAATTGACCATATCTTGGTCTACACAACTCGGAATGACCTGAAATTTTGCCCCGCGTGCAATAAGACATAGAGCTACAATTTTTCTTCTTTGACCAAAAGCTAAAAACCAAGGGAAATAGGACTTTAAGCTAGACCAATCTAGCACACAAAAATTGAGAATTTGACATTTTGCATACAGTGATGTTTGAAGCATTTTGGCAATGAATGCCAACTTGTAAAAATGGTAAATTGCACTATATTGGCAGCATATTGAGATATAAATTTTGACATATTGATGCTAGAAACAACTTATCCATATTACCTAAAAAAAGGTCAACATATGCATTGACTTGTGAATTATATAATAGTTAGTAAACTCCAAAGATTGAAGAATTAAACAATTAATTTATAATGTGCCCTAGTTTGCCTAGTTGACTAGTATGGATAGGTTGGCATGCCAATAGGATTCTGACAGCTGTTATGTAAATGGCTTCATGCCATACTGTGTTTTTACGGTTTATTATGCCGCACTGTGACTTTAATAGCCTACGGTTATACATATTGTGTATTTATTTTTGGCTTATCGCCAAATTGACTATATGGCTTTTTAGCCACGCTATTTACACACCGGGAGACACTTTGTGATCGATGGTGTGACGGCCCGAGATACTAGGTACCCAGTGCTAGTATATCTGTTTATCTAGTCTGGTCAGTATATAGGCTACACGGGCAGTAATTCAAGTACTATTAAATTCAAATACCTAAATCCAGTCTACTGACATACAGCACCACCAAAAATTTGTAAACACTTTATTTACTTTATTTTAATGTATATTTCTTCATATTTGGCACCACTAAGCAAAATTGCTTAGCGCGTTGCTTTTGTAACGCGTAGGTATTGGAGATACAGCTGGGGAGCCCAGAAGACCTACGACCGGGTGAGACATCAGATTTGCACAGGAGTCCAGAGTCATCTGCACTGCATTGCATACATGGTAGGACTTAGGATATCTTGTATTTTGTACTTTTGTTGTATATTTGAAATTCAGCCCTGTATTTTGTAATGTTATGAAAGCTCTAAAGTTTGTAATATTTTGTACATATTAAATAACATAGAGATTTTCTGTATATATTTAAATTATTATGAATTGTATTATGGAACTATTTAATGACTGTAAAAGTCTATTGACTTTACTGAGAAATAGAGACTTTGAAATGTTTGAGATTTTGACATTGTCATATTGAACTGTTTTCAACAAGTTTGGAAGGATAGTTTGCTCAAAATACAGACGGCACCTTGCCAAATTTTTATTACCAGTCTTGAAACGCTGATTTTATTAAAGTACGAAAATAGTATCAGCATGATATGAATATTATATAAAAGACTTCTTAAAATCAAATTGAGTTCAAGAAATGAAATAATCACAGACTAGGTGTTCCGGCACGTCGTGTAGCACCTCTTGCTCGGCTATTCTGTAGACGAGTGAGGGGTGTTACATGTTTGTACTACCAAGGAAGAATGTATGTACAAGATGATGGGGAACTGAAGATAATTATTCTAAAAGAGGCACACAATAGTGTTTATGCTATGCACCTAGGAAGTAATAAAATGTACCATGATTTGAAGCCTCATTACTGGTGGCCTAGTATGAAGAAGGATATAGCTAACTATGTGACTAGATGCTTGACATGTCAGCAGGACAAGGCAGAGCAGCAAGTTCCATCAGGTTTGTTATAGCCTATAAACATACCTGAATGAAAATGGGTTTGGGTCATCATGGATTTTGTTAGTAGTCTACCTCTCACCTAGAAGAAACATGATGCGGTATGGGTGATAGTGGATAGATTAACCAAATCAGCACATTTTCTGCTAGTCAGGACTGACTATTCATTGGAGAAGCTAGCAGAGTTGTACATCAGTGAAATAATTAGACTACATAGAATCCCAATTTCCATTGTATCTCATAGAGACTCGAGGTTCACATCTAGATTTTGGAAGAAGTTGCAAGAAGCCTTAGGTGCATAACTCCACTATAGCACAGCTTCTCATCCTCAAACGGATGAATAGTCAAAACAAGTGATTCAGGCAAACCTTAAAACCCATTGAATTATGATAAATATTAAACTGAAATTATAGTAATAACATGAAGTATGTGATAGGTGCTTGAGCATATGCTAAGGAGTTGTGTCATAGAGTTTGAGGGAAGTTGGGGCAGATACCTCCCACTGGCAAAATTTGCTTACAATAATAGCTACCAAGCTAGTATTAAGATGGCTCCTTATGAAGCCTCATATGGAAGGAAGGGTAGAACACCACTATGTTGGATAGAACTTGGTGAGGACAATATGTGGGACCAGACTTGATAAAATAGATTGAGGAAAACGTTAAATTGATAAAAGCTAATTTGAAAGCTGCCTCCGATAAATAGAAGTCGTATGCTAACTTAAAGAGAAAAGATATAGAATATGAAGTTGGCGATACAGTGTTTCTCAAAGTATCACAATGGAAGAAAGTATTGAGGTTTGGGAGAAAGGGTAAGTTAAGCCCTTGGTTTATTGGCCCATATGAAGTCATTGAACGTGTGGGTCTAGTAGCTTACAGGCTAGCTTTACCATCAGAGCTAGATAAGATCCATAATGTTCTTTATGTATCTATGTTGAGAAGATACCGATCAGACCCTTCACATGTCATATCAATGGAAGAAATTAAAATACAACGAGAATTGACATATAAAGAGGAACCAATAAGGATCCTGGCTTGGGAAGTGAAATAACTATAGAAAAAGTACATTCGATTGGTGAAAGTGCTTTGGAGACACCACAATACTGAAGAGAAAGTGAAGAGAAGATGAGGCAATAGCTCCCTCAGCTATTTGCTTCATGTAAATTTTGAGGACGAAATTTTTGTTAGAGGGGAAGAGCTGTAACGCCTTCACTTTAAATAGTTCATACATTCTACTATTCCAGTGACCAATGTTTGTTCGGATAGCCAGAATGTCTGGAACTATATTTAAACTAGAGTGAGGAGTCATAAATAACCTAAATAATGACTAAGAAAAATTAAGGAGAAATTAAAAAAATGAAATACAAAGAGGTAAAATGAGATGAAGCTCTGGCGATGGGTAACCCTAACGGGAAGCAACTGTGAAGATAGTTGTCAATCCTAGACCCGTGGGAAACCCAGTGAAATAATTATTTAGGATGTAAATGAAGGAATTTATGAGGTTTATATGACAATAAAATGTCAAGGAAATGCAAGAAAAATTATGTCATTCGGTAAAGACAATTAAGGTGTAATGAGCACTTAGAAGGGCATTTTGGTCATTTCACCCTCAGAGTTGATTTTTTTACCAACATGTCAATTTAATTAAGTGAGAATTATGTAATAAAATATAAAGAAATATTGATAAAAAAATTTAATTAGAAACGAACAAAAGAAAGAAGAAAAGAAAATAAAAACAAATGAAATTAAATTATAATTATGACATGTGTATGATACCATACTGAAGCAATTAATATCTCTACCCAATTAAAACTTGACAAACACAATTAAAAGAAATAAAAAGGAATTAGAAGAGACAAATTTAGTCATCTTCTACCTCCCATTAATCTTGGCCGAAACAACATTAGAGGAGAGCTCCTCCATTCTTCTTCATGCTAGTTTAATTTCCTAGCTAATCCCACCACAAAACCCCCAGGTCACTTCACTAAAACTTGAATTTTTACCTTGGAGAAGTGTTTGGCAGCCAAGAATTAGAAGGAAAGTGAAGTTAGGAAGGTTTTGGAAGAGTGACAACAAAGGTTAGTGCAAATACTTACTCTTTTCTTTACTCTTTGATAGGAAGTTGAATTGAGTTAGAAATTGTTGAGAAATGGGAGAAACATGTATGTAGAATCATGCATGAATTTTGATAGCCCTAAAGGAATAATGGTTGTGATGATTTTGATTGATTAAAATTTGCCTAGAAATGGTCTTTGATAAGTATGTGTGAATTAGAAGTTCAATTTCTATGTGCATAATGAAATTGAGAAATTGGAAGTTAGGGTTTTGAATCAAAATTGGGGGTTTGTTAAATTGTTATGGAATTGGTGTTATTAAGGTCAATTAATGACCAATTGATATGGTTTGACCTTAAAATGGAGTTGGTTGTGGAATTGAAATGCTCAAAGGAGAAGTGCTCCTTTGTACTAGAAATCTAGACTTGGAGTCTAGTAGGTTTGGGCAGCCATAAGTAGAGTTGTGCAGCTTCAATTAGTATAAGGCCAATTTGAGGTGAAACTAGGGATACAATGCCACATTTTTCATGAAGAGACTATGCCCAGAAACCCAACACAAAGTGACCTAAAATTTTCTTGAATCCGGATAACCATATGCTGGACCTGGAAAAATGATCATATGAATAGTGATTGTGGAAATGGGCATAACTTATTGTAGAGAGGTCTAATTGACCTGATTCTTAAACCCATGGAAAGCTTAGACATAGTAGAATATTTTTCATGGAGAACAAAAACCCTAATTTTGACCATAACCTAATCAAATTGCTAACCAAATTTAGCTCAACAAAACTGCCAGAACCAAAATTGCCTAGAAAATCTTGGACATTGACCAATCCGACCAGTTAAAAATTCCATAACTTGGGCTACAAAATTTCAAATGGAGTGATTCAAAAAGGGAATTAAAGTTAAGACATTAAAGAATAACTTTGATGAAGAAAAGTTAGCTAAATTTCTACTGTAGATTAGCCTAATGGAACAGTAAACTTAGGTTACAAAATCTGAAATTTTTGAAATACACTTGGAAGGATTTAAATTGTGGTTGGCAATTAATGCCAACAACTTTATAAACCAAAATGTGGTATAAACATGAATTTGGAACTTGTGTTCCTATTATTTATGGAATAATCAAAATTTAGTATAAATAGTATTGTGAATAGTAACCACAATGACACAAAATGTAAAGAACCAATGCCAAAAATGTTAATGTGCCCATGTATGCCTAGTTTTATGATTGATTAGGATAGGTTGGCATGCCACTAGGGTTCTAACTTGCAGTACTACTTATGACTCTGTTCCATTTTGTGATTTATGCCTTTTATTGCCATTTTGTGATTTATGGCTTCTAGCTATTTCATTACTCTTTGATACATGAGGCTTTATGCCCGATTGATATTATGGCCCTTTAGCCATTCCGTTGCAAACCTAGTAGATACTATGTGACTGATGGTGTGACGGCCAGTGGTACTTGATATCCAGTACTAGTTTACCAATTTATCCAGTTTAGTCAACTTGTAAAGGTTACTTGGGCATTAAAGTAAGTCCTAAAAATTTACTAATGAATAATGAATATAAAAACCATCAAATTAAATATATTACAAATAGTTATCAAAAATACATTCTGTGAGGAAAAATAGTATAATTTTCTTATTTTTAATTATTTAGTTTATTTTTATATTATATTTACACCACTAAGCAATATGCTTAGCGCATCGCTTTTTGCCACGTGTAGATACTGGAGACCAGGAGAGAGAGTCCAGTAGACCTTAGACTGGGATTTTTGGGAGTCCAGATCTGCATTTGCGTTCAGTGTCACCATCTTCTGCAGTGCATTTCTATGACACCCCTTACCCGTCTACAGTGTAGCCGAGCAAGATATGCCACACAGTGTGCCGGAGCACCAAATCATATTTCCATTACTATTTACCCTTTTTAATTCATTTATTTATAATTTTGATTAATCTGAATTTTTCACAAATTTTATAGAAAATTCGACAGTGCCGGCTGTAAATTGAAAAAACTGTTCTTCTAAATCCGTTAAAAACACTTCCAATATAATCATATTATCAATCTCAGTCAACCACCAACATATTTCCACAATTTCTCAAATGTCTTCAATATTTCAAAATTTCATTCGTTTCATATCATACTCAACTCAATAAGAAATACTCAAATTTATTAATGAACATGATGTATAGATAATTACACCAAAACATAATTACATGCGTTTAAAATATACATGGCAAAATAAAAGTCTAATTACAAAAGTTTACAAAATACAAAATGCCAAAAGTAGCCTAATGTCTTACCAATGCACTGCAAATGTGAGGTGACTCTGGACTCTGTGTGCAGATCTGACAATTCACCAGGTCTGAGGTCTGTTGGACTCCCCAGCTATGTCTCTAGTAACTGTACGTGACAAAAGCGACGCGCTAAGCAATTCTACTTAGTGGTGACAATATAAAATAAAATAACTAAAATAAAATAAATATGCAGAATGTATGTTTACATTTTATATAGACTTAATTTCTGGCATTTATTGCAGTATTATTCGATTAAAATTTAGTAATATTTATTTTAATTGCCTGAGTAACCTATACTAGTCAACTGGACTGGATAAACAAGTAAACTAGCATTGGGTACCAAGTACCTCGGGCCATCACACCATCGGTCACATTGTGTCTCTCGGTGTGCAACAGAACAACTAATAAGCTGTAATAATTATTAGGGAAAAATCCCAAGTAAAAGAATTCAATCAATAGAGCCAAAGGCTATTTTTACCACAGAATGGCATGGGAGGCCATAAAACACAAAACAGCATGGAGCCATATGCAGTACTGCTAACAAAACCCTATTGGCATGCCAAACTATCTAAACCAATCTTACTAGGTGTACTAGGGCATGTTACACTCTTAAATTGTGTAATTCTTAAAATTTAAGTTTAGGTGTTACTATTCATTTCATTAATCAACTAAAATATTGACTTTTGCATAGGCAATAGGTACATTAGTTTTAATACTCTCAACATACCACGTTTTGCATTCTAAAGTTGTTGGTATTAGTTGCCAATACCATTTCTAAGCTTAGGGTTAGTTGTTCAAAATTTTCAGATTTCAAACCTTGTGTTTTCTGTTCCATTAGTCATTTTTACAGTGGGAATTTGACAAAGTTGTCACCATTTGGAGTTTTGTAGCTCAAGTTATGGCCTAAACACCATAACTGGCCGGATTGCAAACATTCCAGATTTTCTGGACTGACCAAATCTACAGTGTTTTGTACAGTGACTATAGGTCACTTTTTGAACATGTTATGGTTAAAATTTGGGCTTGGTTTCTTCATGAAAGTTGTACGTCTATGTCTCAGCTATTTGCTGGTAAACTTTCAGGTCAATTGGACCTTTATAAGCTAAGTTATGACTAAATGAATAAACACTGTTCATTTGGTCATTTTGCCCAGGCAGAATGTAGGTTACCCTGATTAGGGCAATCTTTAGGTTAACTTAGTTTGGTTTTCTGGGAAAAGTTTCTTCATCAACATTGTGCCATTATGTGTCTAGTTTCATGTGAAATTGGCTTTGAACCAATTGAACCTACACAACACCAGTTATAGCTGCCCAAACCTGCTGGACTCACACCCAATCCTGCAGGTCACCAAGGGCAGCAACACTAACTTGAATTCCCACTAAACAAACCACTTCATTTATTATTCACACATAACCAAATGGTTACTACTTGACCATTAAAACTTACTTTCACCATTACTTGATCAATGTCTCAACTTCATACCCAAACCCTAACTCAACCATCTCAAATCATGCATTCACTTACCTTTCACTATCCTAAACAATAGATTAGTATTAAGGGCAGCCACAATACCATTTTAACTCTAAGAGATCTTCAAACCCTACCAAGTTCAAGGCTACTAAAAATATTAGGGAAGGTATGCTCATGATTTTATTTAAATTTCTTGTAAACATCCACTAAATTATACTCCTTCCACATGAATTTAAAGAAAAAGAACATGTTTGGTCACATACCTTTAATGGAGTAAATTTTAAGCTTTTAAAAGCTCCTCCTTTCTACTTCTTTTTGTTATCTTTAGCTTGCCCAAGGCATAAAACCAGTTTTTAATGAAATCACTAAGGGGTTTTTATGGTGGAGTTAAAGGGGAGATGGAGCTTTTGGGTGAGCAAAAATGGTGGAAGGGATATGGGAGCTGGTTCGGCTAGGAAGAAGAGATGAGGGGAGATATCTTTTTGCAATTTTGACTTCTTCTTCCTCTTTTTAATTTATTTTAAATGTATTTAGTGATTTTTGATTGGCCAAAGAATTTTAATTACCTCATGCTTACATGAGCATTAGGTAATAAATCCAATTTATTTTCATTTTCTTTTCTTTTCTTTCCTATTCATTTTTAAATAATTTTTCATCAATATTTGTTCATATTTTATGTCATATAATTCACTTACATAAATGGACAAGTTGGTCAAAAATCATCTCTGCAGACGAAATGATCAAAATGCCCTCCGTTTCAACGAGCTAAAATTGCGTGTACCGATTGATTAAATTTTCCTTGTGTTTCCTCAACATTTTATTGTCATCGGAACCCCAATAATGTGACACCCCTTACCCGTGTACAGTATACCCGAGTAAGTAATGCCACACGATGTACCGGCACACTCTAATATACCTTAATTAATTTATATCATGCTTGTGAATATAATTTATGAAATATAATTTATTTTAGCCATTTATCAAAAGTATTATTTATTTGAGGTTCAGAAAATTTTAAAGAAAATCCGGCGGAGTACCGGCTAAAAATGGAGAAAACAGTTCTTCGGAACCTGTTAAAAACACTTCCAAATAATTTCCAAACAATCCCAACTTCAATTCATCAACAGAGTCTCAATATCAAAATCTCAACATTTTTTTCAGTTTCAGTTCTCAATCATCATTTCTCAGGGTTCTCATATATAAACAACAATTAAATACTCAAATTTTGCATTCATAGCCATAACTTTCATTATTTACATGAACATCAGAATACATTACATAAGTTCAAATACATATGAGAAAGTAAAAATTTGATACAAAATATCAAAATGACACCTAGTGTCCTACCAATGCACTGCAGAAGTTGAGGTGACACGGACACTGTGCAGAACTGCCAGACAGACTCACCCAGTCTGTGGTCTACTGGGCTCATGATCTGTATCTCCGCATCACGCTGCGTGGCAAAATCAACGCGCTAAGCAATAATGCTTAGTGGTGCAATAGTATAATAAAAGAAAATAGCAAAAAAATAAGTATGTATAGAATGTGTATGATTTCTTTGTTTGGTATTGGTGTATCCATTATTTCGTTATCTTTGTCCATTTTCATTCATTTGGTTGCCCAAGTAACCTACATTAGATGACTGGACTGGATAATGGGTAAACTGGCACTGGGTATCAAGTACCTCGGGCCGTCACACCATCGGTCACACATGCATCTCCCGGTGTGCAACAGAACAGCTAACAAGCTGTGATAACATCAGGCACAAGGCCAAAGCTCAATACAAGGTCAGAATGGCTAAAAGCCATAAAATCACAGAATGGCAAATTGCCATGTGCGATCGCTAACTGAACCCTATTGGCATGCCAAACTATCCAAACCAATCTTGTTAGGTATACTAGGGCATTTGAAACTTTTAAATTCTTCAATTTGTGAATTTCAAGTTTTGGTGTTACTATTCACCTCATTGGTCAACAAAAATGTTGACTTTTGGATAGACAATATGTACATTGACTTTGGCACTCCCAATATACCACATTTTACATTTAAAACTTGTTAGAATTGGTCACCATTACCATTTCTAACTTAAAACCAAGAGGGCAGAAAATTTCAGTTTTTGAAGCATAAGTTTACTGTTCCATTAAGCACTGTTGCAGTGGGAATTTGAAGAAATGACAAACATGAAAGTTGTTCCTTATTTTGTCTAGTTGAATTTCCTTTTTTGAATCACTCCATTTAGAGTTTTGTAGCTCCAGATATGGCCCAAAAACCACAGCTGGCCGGATTTCCAAAACTGCAGAATTACCAAATCTACAGTACCATGAACAGTGACTGTGATTGAATATTTGAATAGGTTATGGCCAAAATTTTGGGTAGGTTTCTTCATGAAAGTTGTTTGTCTATGTCTTAACCTTTTTCTGTAAAAATTTCAGGTCAATTGACCATATCTACAGTGAGTTATGGCCAAATGAACAGTTACTGTTCATTTGGTCATTTCTGCAGGTGCTGTTGCAGGGGATCCGGATTGGGGCCAACTTTTGGTCCTCTTGCTTTGGTCTTTTGGGCATGGTTTCTTCAGAAAAAATGTGCCATTATAATCCTAGTTTCATGTCCAATTGGCCAAACACCAATTGGATCAACACAGCCAAAGATATGGCAGTCCAAGTGGACTGAAATTTCAGTCACCCTGCTGCACTCACAAGGCAGCATACTCATTCACTTGCCATGCTAATTATGGTCAAATTTTCTCAAATGGTCACTAATTGACCATTAGGATGTTCTTTAACAATTTCATAAGCCAAGTTCATATTTTGCTCCCAAAACCCTAATTCAAATTCATGATTTATACAATTTACCTTAGTTAGCTACTAATTCATTATTCTTATGTTTATAAACTTCAAACATGATTTCTAGTTCACTTCAAGCTCATCAAAAACACTCATTCCTATTCCTTTACTAGGGCAGCCAAAATTCATGTACACATACACATGAGTTTTTGTTCATTTAAATTACAATTCTTACTAAGTTCAAGTCCCTAATCATGAAATTAAAGAGTTTTAGATATCTAATGCACTAACCTCTTGTAAGCAGATTTTTCCAAGCCCCAAACTTCACTTTCTTTCTTTTTCTTGGCTGCCAATTGCTTTGTCTAGGTGTGGGATTAATTTTTGATGAAGGGACTTATGGGTTTTAGTGAGTGGATGAAGAGAAAATCAAGTTCAAAGCTTGATAAAAATGGTGAAAGAAGGGAGCAATGGTGGACGGCAAAAAGGAAGAGAAATAGGAAGAAGATGAAACTGAATTTTAGTCAAATTTGTCCCATTCTACTCATTTATCTAATGGAAATTTAAGTTTAATTAATAAAATTTTTAATGACATCATGAGTGATGTCATTAATCCTATTTTATTTTTCCTTTTTCTCTTCTTTTCTTTTTCCAATTTCCATTACAATTTTCATGATTTTAAATTTATTTTGTGTCTTAATCTCTCTTATTTTAATTGACATTTAGGCCAAAAATCACCTCTAAAGGCGAAATGACCAAAATACCCTCCGTTTGGCTTAACGGGTCAAAATTGTCTGTACCGATTGAAAAATTTTTCTAGGTATTTTCTTGGCATTCTAATGCCATAGGGACCTCAATGACCCTTCTCTGGAGTCTCAAAAATTATTTTATGATTTTTCCCCCGGGTCTAGGGCTCCTAGTTGCGAGAACCGCAACTTCCCTCTGGGTTACCCCTCGCTAGGGCACCGGCTCGTTTAACTTGGTTGTATTTTATTTCTAAAATTTTTTACTAAATTTTTCTTATTAATATTTGAGTTAATTATGGTTCCTGACTTTAGTTTAAATATTTTTCCGGACGTTCTAGCTGTCTGGACCGACACCGGTCACCGAAACAGTAGAATGTACGGAATTGCTACCGGGAGGGTGTTACAAATAATCCTTCCCTGAGGTCCTAAAAATTATTTCATGAAGTTTTCCCCAATTCTAGGGTTGCTAATGGCCTTCATCGTCACTTGCGCTTGGAGTTACTGATCACTGGGGTTTCGGCTCATTTAACCTTAGTGCATTTCATTCCTAAAAATTTTCCTTGATTTTTATGAGCATTATTTGGTTTATTTATAACTCCTCACTCTAGTCTATTTATAATTTAGAATATTATAGCTGCCTGGATCGACATTCGTCACCGAAACAGTAGATTGTATGGACTAACTAAAGTGAGGATGTTACAACTCTTCCCCTCTAATAAAATTTTCTTCCTCGAAATTTACCTAATGCAAATAGTTGAGGGAACTGTTTCCTCATCATATCTTCACTTTCCCAAGTTGCCTCTTTAGTGTTATGGTGCCTCCAAAGTACTTTCACCTGTTGAATTTATTTATTTCTCAGTTCCTTCACTTCCCGAGCCAGTATCCGTATAGGTTCTTCTGCATATGTCAAGTCCGGTTGGATTTCAATCTCTTCCATAGAGATGACATGTGAAGGGTCTGAGCGATATCTTCTTAGCATAGACACATGGAATACATTATGGATTTTATCCAGTTCTGGTGATAAAGCTAGCCGATAGGCCACTGGTCCCACACGTTCAATAACTTCATATGGGCCAATGAACCTAGGGCTTAACTTACCCTTTCTTCCAAACCTTAGTACCTTCTTCCACGGTAAGACTTTGAGAAACACTTTGTCGCCAACTGCATACTCTATCTCTTTTCTCTTTAAATCAGCATAAGATTTATGTCTATCTGAGGCAACCTTCAAATTTGCTTTGATTATTTTTACTTTCTCCTCAGTCTGTTTCACAAGGTTTTATTCTACTAACTTATCTTCGCCCAATTCAGTCCAACATACTAGGGTTCTACACTTCCTCCCATACAGTGCTTCATACGGGGCCATTTGAATGCTAGCTTGATAGCTATTGTTATCTGCAAATTCTACCAGTGGAAGATATCTATCCCAACTCCCCTCAAGCTTAATGACACAACTCCTCAGCATATCCTCTAGGATCTATCACATAATTCACATTGTTACTATCATTTCAATTTATTAGTTATAAAAATTCAATTAGTTTTTAGATTTACCTGGATTACTCGTTCCGACTATCCATCCGTCTGAGAATGAAAAGCCGTGCTAAAGTGGAGTTGTGTGCCCAAGGCTTTTTGCATTTTTTTCCAAAATCTCGAGGTAAATCTTGGGTCTCGGTCAGATATGATGGAAAGTGGGATTCCATGCAGTCTAACTATCTCACTAATATACAATTCTGCTAGCTTTTCCAGTGAGTAGTTAATCCTAACTAGCAGGAAATGTGCTGACTTCATCAATCTATCCACTATCACCCATACTGCATCATGCTTCTTCTGGGTGAGAGGTACACCACTAACAAAGTCCATAGTAATCCTAATGGAACTTGATGTTCTACTTTAACTTGCTGACATGTCAAGCACTTAGTAACATAGTTAGCTATATCCTTCTTTATACCAGGCCACCAATAATGAGGCTTCAAATCATTATATATTTTTGTGCTTCTCGGATGCATAGCATAAACACTAGTGTGTGCTTCTTTCAGAATACTAGTCTTCAGTTCCCCATCATCTGGAACACACACTCTTCCTTTGCAGTATAGACACCCATCTGTTTCACCTCATAATCAGTTTCCTTCCCCTCTGAAATTTTACCCACAATAGCTATTAATTTTTCATCTACCTTCTGCCCATCTTGTATCTGCTGTAGCAGATTGGGCCTCACTTGTAACTCAGCCAAAATAGCTCCATCTTGAGCTAAGGACAGACGGGCATTTAGTGATCTTAAAGCTGTGATGGACTTCCTACTTAAGGCATCAGCAACTACATTTGCCTTCCCAGGATGGTAACCTACCACACAATCATAGTCCTTTAGGAATTCAATGCATCACCTCTGTCTAAGATTGAGCTCCTTCTGTGACACCCCTTACCTGACTACAGTGCAGCCGAGCAAGTTATGCCACTCAGTGTGCCGGAGCACTCTATTTTATCTGATTTCATTACAGTCCTTGATTTATTTATTCAAAAACTTTATTGAAGATTTAGGCTATTTTTACTTTTAAAAAAATCTAACTAAGTTGGAAATTTCAAAAATTTTAACGATAATCCGATAAAGTGTTGGCTGTAATTTGGACTAATAGTTCTTCTGAACCTGCCAAAGACAATTTCAATATATACTCAATTTCTCAAACTTAATAGTCTCAAAAATTTTCAAACATAATGTATCTCAATACAGTATCCAGATTTCTCAGAAATCTCATTAGATTTTCAATATCTCAATATTCACAAGTATAATCTCATTATAACTCAAATTCAATTCACATACTTAAATACTTACTTTGAATAGCTTCCATAATTCATAGGTTAATTACATGAGTTTATTTTGTACAAGATATACAAATAATTTACAATGTGCTAGGAATGAACAATATACATAACATGTATAAAAAGAGCCCTATCTACATGCATTGCTGAGGAGGTGACAATCTTGAACTCTTCTGACACTTCTGCAGATCCGACTCCAAAAATCTCGATGACACCATCTGGTTTTACCTTTCAGACTGCGCGAGGAAGCAAATACATCGAGCTAAGCATTTCTGCTTAGTGGTGCAATAATATAACCAGAAATAATATATACAAGTAAAGAAAGAAATAAATGATAATTCAGATACTCAAGAATCAATTTAATTTGGTATGGTATTTCTAGTATCAACGATTTTATATACTAGTTTGTTCCTCTTTGGAAGTGCTTAGTTTATAACTTTTCAGTAATACTAGCAGGTATATAATTTATTCTATCTGTATTGTATTCCAAGTGCATGCATTCTGCAATTTATATTTTTGTTATGTTTCTTTTGCTAATCTCTTTTGCTTATTCATTCAATACTTAATTTAATTGTACTGGATTTTCATTATACTTAACTTAGCTGCCTGAATTGAATAATACTTTAATTGACTGCCCAAGTAACCTATACTAGACGACTGGACTGGATAACGGGTCGTTGGCACTGGACACCGCGGTGCCTCGGGCCGTCATACCATGGGACGCAGAACGTCAACCATGTATGCAGTCAGTATGGCTAAAAAGCCATGATATCACATAATCGGGCATAAAAGCCATGCATACGGGCATAAAAGCCATGAATACGGGCATAAAGCCATGAATACAGGCATAAAGCCTTTCGCAGTACTGCTAAAACAATACCCTATTGGCATGCCAAACTATCCAAACCAATCTTGTTAGGTATACTAGGGCATTTAATATTTTAAAATATTAATATATTGTGCTTTATGACTTCATTATTTCATGATAAATTTCAATCATAATTCATACATTCATTTGATCATTTATATGATCACAATTCACATCAATTATCCTTTTATACCATTGTACTCAAAATACTTCTTCTCTTTACAATAATGAGAACTAATGTCTCATTCATATATTAATACGGTTTATTTGTCCATTCATTGCGTTATTCATATTCATCACATCAATTAGGTGACTTATCTTTCATGTTTCAAGTAATCCATGAATATTTCATGGATTTCAAATTTATGGCCTAAATTTCTTTTTAACAATTTTGACTAGGATGCATAGTCCATATTTGTCATACAATTCTAAGCATTTAAGCTTAGAATTGGTTCTAGGTCTTCATCTTAATTTACTAATCATTTTGATTACTATTCACCTTACTAGTCAACCAAAATGTTGACCTTTTTATACTTAATGGATATATTAATTCTTATTACACCAAGATCCCACATTTTGAGTTTTACATTTGCTAGTATTAATTGCCAATTGCAATTTAAAGTCCCCTAGATGCATTTCTAATTTCAAATTTTGAATTTCAAGTTTTGGTGTCACTATTCATTTCATTAGTCAACTAAAATGTTGACTTTTGCATAAACAATAGGTACATTGGTTTTAATACTCCCAACATATCACATTTTGTATTCAAAACTTGTTGGTTTTGGTCACTTTCTCAAAGCTTAGGTCATTTTGGTAAAATTGCCAATTTTTGGTTTTGGTGACACTATTCACCTCATTGGTCAACAAAAATGTTGACTTTTGCATAGAAAATATGTACATTGACTTTGGAATTTCAAACATACCACATTTTTCATTTAAAACTTATTGGCATTAAGCATTAATACCATTTCTAAGCTTAAACCAAGAGAAGCAAAATTTTCAATTTTGCTAACTCAACTTTACTATTCCATTGGGCACTATTGCAGTAGGAATTTGAGGAAATGGTAAACATGAAAGTTGTTCCTTATTTTGTCTAGTTGAATTTCCTTTTTTGAATCACTATATTTGGAGTTTTGTAGCTCAAGCTATGGCCAAAATAAGTTTACTGTTTACGTGCACTGTTCATGCTGAGATTTTGGGTCTTGGCAGATTTTGGTCCAAGTTTGGTCAGTAATTTGATCAAGTTAATTTCATAATTTGGTCTAACTTTCTTCATATAAAATGTTCTACTATGCCTTAGGTTTTCATCGGTTCAAGAATCGCCTAAATCCGAGTTTTCTAGAGAAAGTTATAGCCATCCAAACATTACTGCTCAAATGAAAATCTGCAGAGTTGCAGGTTTGAACAGTAACTGTGACTGCCATTTGGGTTAGGTTCTGGTCATAATTTGGGGTAGGTTTCTTCATGAAAGTTGTTTGTCTATGTCTTAACTTGTTGCTGTAAAAATTTCAGGTCAATTGACCGAATCTATAGTGAGTTATGGCCAAATGAACAGTTACTGTTCATTTGGTCATTTCTCCAGGGGTTGTTGCAGGGGATCCGGATTGGGGCCAAGTTTTGGTCCTCTTGCTTTGGTCTTTTGGGCATGGTTTCTTCAGCAAAAATGTGTCATTATAAGCTTAGTTTCATGTCCAATTGGCCAAACATCAATTGGACCTACACAGCCAAAGTTATGGCAGTGCAAGTGGACTGAATTTTCAGTCCCTCTGCTGCACTAACAAGGCAGCCTACACATTCACTTGGCTATACTATTTTTCAGTCCAATTCATGGTCAACATACCTAAAATGGTCACTAATTCACCCTTATAATGTTCTTTCACAATTCCATAAGCTAAATCCAAGTTTCACTTCTCAAAACCCTAATGTCCAATTTAAATTATCCATAAACCTCAATTAGCACACTAATTCAACATCCATGCATATTCATACCTTAAACATCATTTCTATCCATTCTAAATTCATTAAAACAATCAACCTCATCCTTCCTTAGGGCTGCCAAAAATTAAAGATGCCCTAACACATATAACTTACTTCAAACTCTTACAATTTCTTAACTTAAAATGATGCTTTAACAAGGATTAAAGGAGTGAGAGTGAAAGGATAGCACTAACCTCACTTTAACCTCTTGTAGGGCAGATTTCTTCAAGCTAAAACTTCACTTTCCTTCCTTTTCTAGGCTGCCAAAAGCTTTGTCTAGGTGTGGGAATAATTTTTGATGAAGAGACTTATGGGTTTTAGTGAGTGGATGAAGAGAAAATCAAGTTCAAAGCTTGATAAAATGGTGGAGGGAGAGGGAGAGATTCACGTCCAAATGAAGAAGAAGAACCAGAAATTTTGTGTCTTCATTTGTCATTTTTTTCTCTTTTTAATTTGGCTTATTACGTTGTGATTGGTGGAAGCCCTCCAAATGACATCATGTGAAGTCATATTTAGGTTTTTCTTTCATTTTCTTTTCTTATTTTCTCTACTCATTTTCACATTAATTTTTAGTAATATTTATTCATATTTTATGTCATATTAATTATTTACTCAACTGGACAAGTCGGCTAAAAATCACCTCGGAAGGCGGAATGACCAAAATGCCCTCCGTTTGGCTTAACGGGTCAAAATTGTCTGTATCGATTGAAAAATTTTTCTAAATATTTTCTTGGCATTCTAATGCCATAGGAACCTCAATGACCCTTCTCTGGAGTCCCAAAAATTATTTTATGAATTTTTTCCCGGGTCTAGGGCTCCTCGTTGCGAGAACCGCAACTTACCTCTGGTTACCCATCGCTTGGGCACCGGCTCATTTGACTTAGTTGCATTTTATTTCTAAAATTTTTTCTAAATTTTTCTTATTAATATTTGAGTTAATTATGGTTCCTTGCTTTAGTTTAAATATTTTTTCGGACGTTCTAGCTGTCCGGATCGACACCGATCACTGGAATAGTAGACTGTACGGAGTTGCTATGGGAAGGGTGTTACAACTCTTCCCCTCTTATTTAAATTTCGTCCTCGAAATTTACCCAATGTAAATAGCCAAGGAGCTAATACCTCTTTATTTCTTCACCTTTCCGTGTTATCCTACTTCACTTTCTCCTTAGTCTCAATCCTATCCTCAAACAGTTATGTACTCTTCCTTTTTCATCTTAAATATAGCCTCCTTCTCATCTCCATTCGCTATCTCATTGTCTCTTCACTCTCTTATTCCATACCTTAACCTAAAATAAGCAGGAAATACAGATCTGCAATAGTGTCACCTCGACTCTTATGAATGCAATGCATGATATGCAATCTATCTAGGTCCAGGAACGCCTAAACCGCGCTCTGATACCACTAAATGTGACACCCCTTACCCGACTACAGTGTAGCCGAGCAAGTTATGCCACTCAGTGTGCCGGAGCACTCTATTTTATCTGATTTCATTACAGTCCTTGATTTATTTATTCAAAAACTTTATTGAAGATTTAGGCTATTTTTACTTTTATCAAAATCTAACTAAGTTGAAAATTTCAAAAATTTTAACGATAATCCGACAAGGTGTCGGTTGTAATTTGAACTAACAGTTCTTCTGAACCTGCCAAAGACAATTTCAATATATACTCAATTTCTCAAACTTAATAGTCTCAAAAATTTTCAAACATAATGTATCTCAATGCAGTATCCAGATTTATCAGAAATCTCATTAGATTTTCAATATCTCAATATTCACAAGTATAATCTCATTATAACTCAAATTCAATTCACATACTTAAATACTTACTTTGAATAGCTTCCATAATTCATAGGTTAATTACATGAGTTTATTTTGTACAAGATATACAAATAATTTACAATGTGCTAGGAATGAACAATATACATAACATGTATAAAAAGAGCCCTATCTACATGCATTGCTGAGGAGGTGACAATCTTGAACTCTTCTGACACTTCTGCAGATCTGGACTCCAAAAATCTCGATGATCTCACTGGTTTTACCTTGATTACTGCGAGGAAGCAATTCCATCGCGCTAAGCATTTCTGCTTAGTGGTGCAATAATATAACCAGAAATAATATATACAAGTAAAGAAAGAAATAAATGATAATTCAGATACTCAAGAATCAATTTAATTTGGTATGGTATTTCTAGTATCAACAATCTTATATACTAGTTTGTTCCTCTTTGAAAGTGCTTAGTTTATAACTTTTCAGTAATACTAGCAGGTATATAATTTATTCTATCTGTATTGTATTCCAAGTCTGTACGGTTCTGTAATTTATATTTTTGTTATGTTTCTTTTGCTAATCTCTTTTGCTTATTCATTCAATACTTAATTTAATTGTACTGGATTTTCATTATACTTAACTTAACTTAGTTGTCTGAATTGAATAATACTTTAATTGACTGCCCAAGTAACCTATACTAGACGACTGGACTGGATAACGGGTCGTTGGCACTTGACACCGCGGTGCCTCGGGCCGTCATACCATGGGACGCAGAACGTCAACCATGTATGCAGTCAGTATGGCTAAAAAGCTATGATATCACATAATCGGGCATAAAAGCCATGCATACGGGCATAAAAGCCATAAATACGGGCATAAAGCCATGAATACAGGCATAAAGCCTTTCGCGATCGCTAAAACAATACCCTATTGGCATGCCAAACTATCCAAACCAATCTTGTTAGGTATACTAGGGCATTTAATATTTTAAAATATTAATATATTGTGCTTTATGACTTCATTATTTTATGATAAATTTCAATCATAATTCATACATTTATTTGATCATTTATATGATCACAATTCACATCAATTATCCTTTTATACCATTGTACTCAAAATACTTCTCCTCTTTACAATAATGAGAACTAATGTCTCATTCATACGTTAATACGGTTTATTTGTCCATTCATTATGTTATTCATATTCATCACATCAATTAGGTGACTTATCTTTCATGTTTCAAGTAATCCATGAATATTTCATGGATTTCAAATTTATGGCCTAAATTTCTTTTTAACAATTTTGACTTGGATGCATAGTCCATATTTGTCATACAATTCTAAGCATTTAAGCTTAGAATTGGTTCTAGGTCTTCATCTTAATTTACTAATCATTTTGATTACTATTCACCTTACTAGTCAACCAAAATGTTGACCTTTTTATACTTAATGGATATATTAATTCTTATTACACCAAGATCCCACATTTTGAGTTTTACATTTGCTAGTATTAATTGCCAATTGCAATTTAAAGTCCCCTAGATGCATTTCTAATTTCAAATTTTGAATTTCAAGTTTTGGTGTCACTATTCATTTCATTAGTCAACTAAAATGTTGACTTTTGCATAAACAATAGGTACATTGGTTTTAATACTCCCAACATATCACATTTTGTATTCAAAACTTGTTGGTTTTGGTCACTTTCTCAAAGCTTAGGTCATTTTGGCAAGATTGCCAATTTTTGGTTTTGGTGACACTATTCACCTCATTGGTCAACAAAAATGTTGACTTTTGCATAGAAAATATGTACATTGACTTTGGCACTTCAAACATACCACATTTTTCATTTAAAACTTGTTGGCATTAAGCATTAATACCATTTCTAAGCTTAAACCAAGAGAAGCAAAATTTTCAATTTTGCTAACTCAACTTTACTATTCCATTGGGCACTATTGCAGTAGGAATTTGAGGAAATGGTAAACATGAAAGTTGTTCCTTATTTTGTCTAGTTGAATTTCCTTTTTTGAATCACTCCATTTGGAGTTTTGTAGCTCAAGTTATGGCCAAAATAAGTTTACTGTTCACGTGCACTATTCATGCTGAGATTTTGGGTCTTGGCAGATTTTAGTCCAACTTTGGTCAGTAATTTGATCAAGTTAAGTTCATAATTTCGTCTAACTTTCTTCATATGAAATGTTCTACTATGACTTAGGTTTTCATCGGTTCAAGAATCGCCTAAATCTGAGTTTTCTAGAGAGAGTTATAGCCATCCAAACATTACTGCTCAAATGAAAATCTGCAGAGTTGCAGGTTTGAGCGAATCGTGACTGCCATTTGGGTTAGGTTCTGGTCATAATTTGGGGTAGGTTTCTTCATGAAAGTTGTTTTTCTATGTCCTAACTTGTTGCTGTAAAAATTTCAGGTCAATTGACCAAATCTACAGTGAGTTATGGCCAAATGAACAGTTACTTTTCATTTGGTCATTTCTGCAGGGGCTGTTGCAGGGGATCCGGATTGGGGCCAAGTTTTGGTCCTCTTGCTTTGGTCTTTTGGGCATGGTTTCTTCAGAAAAAAATGTGTCATTATAAGCTTAGTTTCATTTCCAATTGGCCAAACATCAATTGGACCTACACAGCCAAAGTTATGGCAGTGCAAGTGGACTGAATTTTCATCCCTCTCACAGACTAACAAGGCAGCCTACACATTCACTTGGCTATACTATTTTTCAGTCCAATTCATGGTCAACATACCTAAAATGGTCACTAATTCACCCTTATAATGTTCTTTCACAATTCCATAAGCTAAATCCAAGTTTCACTTCTCAAAACCCTAATGTCCAATTTAAATTATCCATAAACCTCAATTAGCACACTAATTCAACATCCATGCATATTCATACCTTAAACATAATTTCTATCCATTCTAAATTCATTAAAACAATCAACCTCATCCTTCCTTAGGGCTGCCAAAAATTAAAGATGCCCTAACACATATAACTTACTTCAAACTCTTACAATTTCTTAACTTAAAATGATGCTTTAACAAGGATTAAAGGAGTGAGAGTGAAAGGATAGCACTAACCTCACTTTAACCTCTTGTAGGGCAGATTTCTTCAAGCTAAAACTTCACTTTCCTTCCTTTTCTAGGCTGCCAAAAGCTTTGTCTAGGTGTGGGATTAATTTTTGATGAAGAGACTTATGGGTTTTATTGAGTGGATGAAGAGAAAATCAAGTTCAAAGCTTGATAAAATGGTGGAGGGAGAGGGAGAGATTCACGTCCAAATGAAGAAGAAGAACCAGAAATTTTGTGTCTTCATTTGTCATTTTTTTCTCTTTTTAATTTGGCTTATTACGTTGTGATTGGTGGAAGCCCTCCAAATGACATCATGTGATGTCATATTTAGGTTTTTCTTTCATTTTCTTTTCTTCTTTTCTCTACTCATTTTCACATTAATTTTTAGTAATATTTATTCATATTTTATGTCATATTAATTATTTACTCAACTGGACAAGTCGGCCAAAAATAACCTCGGAAGGCGAAATGACCAAAATGCCCTCCGTTTGGCTTAACGGGTCAAAATTGTCTGTACCGATTGAAAAATTTTTCTAAATATTTTCTTGGCATTCTAATGCCATAGGAACCTCAATGACCCTTCTCTGGAGTCCCAAAAATTATTTTATGAATTTTTTCCCGGGTCTAGGGCTCCTCGTTGCGAGAACCGCAACTTACCTCTCGTTACCCATCGCTTGGGCACCGGCTCATTTGACTTAGTTGCATTTTATTTCTAAAATTTTTTCTAAATTTTTCTTATTAATATTTGAGTTAATTATGGTTCCTTGCTTTAGTTTAAATATTTTTCCGGACGTTCTAGCTGTCCGAACCTACACCGGTCACTGGAACAGTAAACTGTACGGAGTTGCTACGGGGAGGGTGTTACACCTTCTGGGTTGGCAAATATTTAAGACTTTTGTGGTCTGTATAGATATAGCATTTTTTCCGATACAAATAATGCCTCTATATCTTCAATGTGAAGATAATTGCTGCTAACTCCAGGTCATGAGTAGGGTAGTTCTGTTCATGTGGCCTTAACTGCCTGAAAGCATAAGCGACCACTTTCCCCTCTTGCATCAATACACACCCTAACCCATTATACGAGGCATCACTGTAGACCACAAAATCTTTTCCCGATAATGGCTGTGTTAACACTGGTGCTTCTGTCAACATAACCTTCAGCCTCTTAAAACTGGCTTGGCACTTATCATTCCAGCCAAATTTCGCTTTTTTGTGTAACAACTTAGTCATTGGAGCAGCTATGAGAGAAAACCCCTTCATAAATCTTTTGTAATACCCAGCTAGTCCCAAGAAACTTCTGACCTCAGTTATATTTCTGGGAGGCTTTCATTCCATCATTGCTTCTATCTTTTTGGGATCCACTCTAATCCCCTCAGCTGATACTATGTGTCTAAGAAAGGAGATTTCACTCATCCAGAAGTCACACTTGGACAGCTCAGCATACAGCTTCTTTTCTTGCAGGGTTTGCAGAACAATCCTCAAATGTTCATCATGTTCTTCCCTGGTCTTGGAATACATTAGAATATCATTAATAAAGACCACTACAAACAGATCTAAATATGAATGAAAGATACGGTTTATAAGGTCCATAAATGCTACTGGTGCATTTGTTCACCCAAACGGTATCACTAGGAATTCATAATGTCCATACCGGGTTCTAAATATAGTTTTTGACAAATCTGCATCCTTTACCCTTAACTGATGATACCCTAATCTGATATCAATTTTTGAAAATACGTCGGCTCCCTTTAACTGATTAAACAGATCATCAATTCTGGGCAACGAATATTTATTCTTCATAGTTACTTTATTCAACTGCCGGTAATCAATGCATAATCTTAAGGTTCCATCCTTTTTCTTCACAAACAGCATCGGAGCTCCCCATGGTGACACACTGGGGCGTATGAACCCCTTATCGAGTAACTCCGACAATTGAATTTTTAACTCTCTCAATTCAATGGGTGCCATCATATAAGGAGTAATAGAAATTGGTATTGTACCTGGCATTACCTCAATAGCAAATTCGACTTCTCTTTCTAGTGGTAAACCAGGCAATTCTTCAGGAAATACGTCTGGGAAGTTTCTTACTGTGGGTATATCAGACAAGTTCGGCTTAGCCTACCTAGTATCAACCACATGTGCTAGGTAACCTTCACAGCCTTTTCTTATCAATCTTCTCGCAACTGTGGCTCAGATAACATTGGAAAAGAAATACATCCTTTCCCCCACAACTGAAATCTCATTACCCTCAGGAGTTTTCAGAGAAATCCTCTTCAGTTTGCAATCAACTATTGCCTGATGACTTGACAACCAGTCCATTCCCAAAATCATGTCAAACTCGTGGAAGGGCTGTCGCAAGGTGTTTTACGGTCGCTTGGACGAACCCTCACTGAAGTGGGAAAGAGTGAGGAGTCGCCACTTTAATTTTGAGAGAAATTAAAGAAAACCATTTGCGAAAATAAATTAAAATGAAACCACTTCAAAAACAGAGATTCTAGGTTCGGGGTCCGTAAACGGGTGGGGAAGGTGTTAGGCACCCCACCTTGTCCCTCAATGAGGGTAAGCAGATTTAACTTCAAACTCTTTATAAACTAGAATTGGTAGTTAGGAGGTTCGAACGGAGATGTTAATCCTCTTGGTAAAAGGGAATATTTGATTTTTCACCAATTTGGGTTACCCATATACATAAATAAATGAGTCGACCCTTAGTGAGTTACTATTGCATATCAGTTTTGTTTAAGGGGTCATTTTGCATATTCGTTAGAATTCAATTTGAGAATCGGATAAGAACTCTCCTCCGATCTCTTTTAGGTTAAAATTAGAATTTTGGATTGAGAATCGGATAAGAACTCTCCTCCGATCTCTTTTTAAATATTTGTTGAAATTTTTAGGTGAGAATCGGATAATAACTCTCCTCCGATCTCTTTTAAATATTCATTAAAATTTTTAGGTGAGAATCGGATAAGAATTCTCCTCCGATCTCTTTCAAGTTTTCATTAAGAATTTTTAGGTGAGAATCGGATAAGAACTCTCCTCCGATCTCTTTCAAGTATTCATTAAAAATTTTTAGGTGAGAATCGGATAAAAACTCTCCTCCGATCTCTTTTAAGTATTCATTAAAAATTTTAGGTGAAAATCGGATAAGAACTCTCCTTCGGTCTCTTTTAAGTGTTCATTAAAAATTTTAGGTGAGAATCGGATAAAAACTCTCCTCCGATCTCTTTTAGGTATTCATTAAAAATTTTAGGTGAGAATCGGATAAGAACTCTCCTCCGATCTCTTTTATTTTAATGGGAGTCGGATAAGGACTTTTCCGACCTATCGAAATTTGATTACAGCTACACATCATAAGAGCCTAAGACTAAGGGTTCTGGCATCCAAAGATGCCGGGGATCGGAATAAGGCTTCTTTTAACTCCTTGGTACCTCATGACCGGATAGGGTATACCGAACTGAATTGTACCAACCTCCTATGTGGTCGCCTAGGTAGTACCTTTCGGTACCTGATCTGTTCCATTTATTTATCTGAGATTTGGTTTTTATTCTGCCTTATGGCGTCTTACCCGATCGTCTTCTGTGTTAGCCTAATGATTCAATTTTACTATTTTCTTGACTTATTATTCAGACCTTTCATTTTTAAAGAAACGGTTTGGATACAGTTACCTACATTTTATCCAACTAGAACTCTTACATTTAGAAGTAATGAAGATTAACAAAAAGAATGGACTGATTAACAAAGAAGTAAACTCGGGAATAACCTTCTACGCGTTTTTTAACGCAATATAAACTTGGTGAAAATTACAAACACAAAAATAAAGGAAATACGTAAAATAAAAACGAGCACTTGATAAAACAACGATATAAGCACTCACCTGTAGGGAGCCGAATCTATTGAACTAACTACGGGATCACGAAACGTAATGGGGCTGCGGGCTGATAACCTGTGGACTAAGGTTCGCCTTGAAATGAAGGATACCTTACTAAAATGCAGTCCGATCAAAATTATAACCGAGTTTGAATGAAGTTGAGCTTGGACAATGGGATTGGAAATAAAGATAACAAAGACAGAATGTGAGAGTGTCACAGGATAATGAACGAACTGAAAATGGAGAGTTTCAGTATTCAAAAATCCCTTTGCAACAAAATACTTCAGAAAACTGGTTTCAAAAGTTTTTCTTATGAAAGCTAAAAAATAGCAGAGTAACGAGCTGAATTAAGTTTCAGAGTCCTTCCGCTATATTCACTATTTCGTCGCCTTGAACAGTTTTCATGCAGGTATTTATAGGAACCGGGTGCTCCCCATGAAGGGTCAGGGTTTGTTTTGAAGGAGATGGAGGGTCAGGATTTTAAAGGACATGATCTGAGGCTCGGGAATTAAAGAGAAGCAGAATGAACGGCTGAAATTCCTTTCAGAATATTTGTCCTTTCTCTCTTCTAATCTAACGGCCTAAAATTTTCTTGTCAAGGGCGATCCGAGGGCTAGGAGTGAAAGGCGTTGGTCTTGTCGTCTTCTTCTTTGATCCAAGGGCTCCGAGCTCATCCTTACAAGTCGGATCAATGGTGGAGATTAGGATGTATAGCACTGTCATGACATATTCTGGCACATGTCAGTAATACGGGTGATTCTGGGGCGTGCGGTAGAGATTTCATCTGCAACGCTTTAACTACCTCGGCTCTGATTATGACGATAGCGGTAGGCGCCTTATTCTTTTGTTTTCCGATCTCTCCTCCTTTTTGGTTTTTCCAACATGATGCTTTTCCGATCTTTCGTGCCAACCTCCCTTCTCCCGATCTCTATCACTCCGGTCTTCTCCCTTATCTGGTCCAGTCCGGTCAAAGCATTTATTCCTTCGATTTCCGAGGCGTTCGCTTCATTTTCTACTAGCAATAAATTCTCAGACTCACCCTATATATATACCTTCAACGGGAAACTCCTCCGCATTTGATTTTCTCCTCTTTCCTTCTCTCATTTCCTATTCTAGCTGCCCCGGCCACAATTCCGGCCATGGTGGCCACTTTTGATCTTTTCCCGATTGTCCTCTTTGACCCTCTTCTGAAAGTTTACGATCCCGGTGATCGAAAATGAAGGAACGGAAGCGTGAAAAACACAAGTTTATACCATTGAATTCAAAAATTTTCACCTAGGGTCACATGCATCATGCAAGATTTATTTTTATCTATTTGATTTCAATGATAAACAACATATTAAAACTCTTTTAATATGTTTTTGGATCTGTATTTGCCATTTAAGATTTTAAAATTAATCAGATTAATTTTAGAACCCTAGATTAAATCAAGAACGATTACACTAACCTCTTGATGCACTGCAGCGTGTCTGCGCCTTTGAGATTCATCTTCAGGACACCAGATGTTGTCCCTCTAGCTTGTCCGCACCAAGAACACCTATGGCAGCCCTTGAATAGCTTCTAAAGCTTTTTCTATTAATTAGAAAATCAAGTTCTACCTTTTAAGAGATTAAAGATGTAAACAGGACACTAGAAACAATTTCTAGTGTTCTTAATTCAAGAGATTGATGGCTAATCTCTTTGAATTGATAAGAGATGAAGAAGAATAGAGGGAGGGCTGCAAAATGGCGTGACAAAGGAGTGTGGCTGCTGGTTGTATTTTGTTTTCTCATAACAACACTTAAATAGCTAGGTTAACACATTAAACCCTTGCCACATGTCACCCTTTGATTAGCTCTAGGTTTAAGTGACCCAATCACATTGTGCCAAGTGTCAAACCTATATTTAATCTTGATTTTAATCATCTTACATGATTAAAAAACATTTGGCAAGCTTATGTGTTATGCCATGTGTCACCATCTCATGGTGCCACGTGTCACACTGCAAAATGACCAAAATACCCATGTGTCTTAATTTTGAGTTCTTAACCCAAAATAATTATTTTCTTCTTCTAATTAATTTATATCAAATATAAATTAATTAATTAATCTCTATTAATTAATTTCTCATTAATTAAATTCATATTTAAACACTTTAAATATAAATTTAATTTATACTACACATCCAATAATCTTGATTTGGTTTCAAGTCATGCTAGGGACTTTGCAATTTAATTGCAAACCAAACCAATTTAATTAATTAATTAAACTCTTTAATTAATTAATTAAATCATATTTAAATAGGTGATAACTTGTGTATGTGTGTGACTTACTAGGTTCATCACTAATTGGCAATGAGACATGATATCAACTCTTAATATCATCAGAACTCTTTCTTACCATAAATGATTTGAAGGAACGGAAGCGTGAAAAAACACAAGATTATACCATTGAATTCAAAAATTTTCACCTAGGGTCACAAGCACCATACAAGATTTATTTTTATCTATTTGATTTCAATAATAAACAACATATTAAAACTCTTTTAATATGTTTTTGGATCTGTATTTGCCATTTAAGATTTTAAAATTAATCAGATTAATTTTAGAACCCTAGATTAAATCAAGAACGATTACACTAACCTCTTGATGTGCTGCAGCGTGTCTGCGCCTTTGAAATTCGTCTTCAGGACACCAGATGTTGTCCCTCTAGCTTGTCCACACCAAGAACACCTATGGCAGCCCTTGAATAGCTTCTAAAGCTTTTTCTATTAATTAGAAAATCAAGTTCTTCCTTTTAAGAGATTAAAGATGTAAACAGGACACTAGAAACAATTTATAGTGTTCTTAATTCAAGAGATTGATGGCTAATCTCTTTGAATTGATGAGAGATGAAGAAGAATGGCTGGAGAGGCTCAAAGTGGCGTGACAATTGAGAGGAGAGGCTGCTGGTTATGTTTTCCATTCATAACCACACTTAAATAGCTAGGTTAACACATTAAACCCTAGCCACATGTCACCTTTTGATTAGCTCTAGGTTTAAGTGACCCAATCACATTGTGCCAAGTGTCAAACCTATATTTAATCTTGATTTTAATCATCTTACATGATTAAAAATATTTGGCAAGCTTATGTGTTAAGCCATGTGTCACCATCTCATGGTGCCACGTGTCACACTGTGAAATGACCAAAATGCCCCTGTGTCTTAATTTTGAGTTCTTAACCCAAAATAATTATTTTCTTCTTCTAATTAATTTATATCAAATATAAATTAATTAATTAATCTCTATTAATTAATTTCTCATCAATTAAATTCATATTTAAACACTTTAAATATAAATTTAATTTATACTACACATCCAATAATCTAGATTTGGTTTCAAGTCATGCTAGGGACTTTGCAATTTAATTGCAAACCAAATCTATTTAATTAATCAATTAAACTCTTTAATTAATTAATTAAATCATATTTAAATAGGTGATAACTTGTGTATGTGTGTGACTTACTAGGCTCATCACTAATTGGCAATGAGACATGATATCAACTCTTAATATCATCGAACTCTTTCTTACCATAAATGATTTCTCTAAAACATTTTATTAACCTCATAGAACATTGTTAACACCTAGCATAGCATGCCATGGCCACCCAATTAGTAATAAGTTTTACATTAAATGAACCTATAAGCATATGTTACCATGCACTAGAATCTCTCTGGTACAAACTCCCACCTCACGCGGGAGGCATGGTTTAGGTCAAACTCCATTTGCTATGAACATTATGTTCTCTTTTAATTCCCGTTCTTGATTAAAAGATTTTTCTCATCGTAAACTCTTTTGAATAAATCTATCTGTCTGGCCAGAACTTGAAACATCAAGAACAATTAAATGAACATAGGATTTTAACTCTATTTACTTAGAGGAACAGATTCCATCTTGATCAACACCTACCTCCATATATAACTAGCAGGAGCCAACACATGCCCATATACCCATACATAGTACAAGTATGAAAGCAAGATCAAACTCAAACTACCTATATACAAGATAATCGTGCTATCTCAGGTCTAAAGATTATATGCATCGATATGATTTATGACAAAACATTGACAAGAGTAAACTCCATGTGCTTGTCATAAGTGTCACCGGTTCGACCTACTTATCATTTATAAGTGCCTATCATGTTTGTTATATGGCATGAGACTCACCATTCCATCTTATTTATATCTCATATAAATAACTTGGGAACAAACATGAATACAATCTTTACGATAAGTCATGTCCTTATTATGAAGTATCCTCGATTGTGAACCTATTTATGATACTTCGTGCTAGAAATATTGTCACTCATATTCTTAACAACTTAAGAATAATATTTCTAACAAAATATCAATGGACCTTTTCTATTACACATAAATATATTATGTAAACGGAAAAGTGGAAATGCCTTTATTAATAAAAATATGTACAAGATACATACTAAATGATATGCTCTAGGGCATACTACTAACAATCTCCCACTAGCACTAGAGCCATTCATTACAATATCTTAGACCTATCTTCTCAAGATGTCGGTCTAACTGAGTCTGTGACATAGGCTTAGTGAATGGATCAGCTGGATTTTCAGCTGATGCTATTTTCTGCATGGCTATATCGCGTCGCCCAACTATATCTCTGATAATGTGGTAGTGCCTTTCTATGTGTTTGGATTTTGGGTGAGACCTTAGTTCCTTAGCCTGTATGACTGCTCCATTGTTGTCACAGTTTAGTGGAACTGCTGACTCAATGGAAGGAACTACTGTAAGTTCTGTCATGAACTTCTTTATCCAAACGACTTCCTTTGCAAGATCTCGATGCAAAGAATATACTCGACCTCGATAGTGGAATCTGCAATGTGCTCGCTTGGAACTCTTCCAACCGATCGCACCTCCATTACAAATGAACACATATTCAGAGGTAGACTTTCTATCATCGATATCCGATTGGAAATCGTAATCGATAACCATCCAATTGCAAGTCTCCACCTCCATAAATCAAGAATAAATCCTTAGTTCTTCTCAAGTACTTAAGGATATTCTTGTGACTATCGATGTTCCAAACTCGATTGGATTGATACCGCTAGTCAAACTAATAAAGATATGCGATATCCGCCTAGTACACAACATTGCATACATTAAACTTCCAATAGCCAAGCATATGGAATCTGGCCATCTTATCTCTTTCTTCGTGTGTCTTTGGAGACATCTCTTTAGAAAGGTCGATACCATGTCTCACTGGTAACAATCCTCTCTTGGAATCAAGCATGTTAAACCTCTTTAACACCTTTTCCAAGTATAGACTTTGGGATAAACCAATTATTCTTTTCGCTCTATCTCTATAGATGCGAATCCCAAGAATATAGGTTGCCTCCCCTAAGTCTTTCATGGAGAATGTATTTGACAACCATACCTTTATAGTCGTCAACATACCTGTATCATTACCCATCAACAGTATGTCATCCACATATAAGACAAGGAAAGTGATAGCACTGTCACTAACCTTCTTATATACACATGGCTCATCCTCATTTTTGATAAAACCAAAAGATTTAATGGCTTCATCAAAACGGATGTTCCAACTCCTCGAAGCTTGTTTCAACCCATAAATGGATCGCTTTAGCTTGCATACCTTGGAACCATTTTGGGATTCAAATCCCTTAGGTTGTTCCATGAAAATGTTTTCTTCAATGTATCCATTGAGAAAAGTTGTTTTGACATCCATCTGCCAAATCTCATAATCATAGTATGCAGCTATTGCTAATAAAATCCTAATTGATTTAAGCATGGCAACAGGCAAGAAAGTCTCCTCATAGTCTATTCCTTGCCTTTGGCGAAACCCTTTCGCTACTAGCCTTGCCTTATAGGTCTCTACCTTTCCATCAGAACCAATTTTCTTCTTGAAACTCCATTTGTTCCCTATAGGTACAATACCTTCAGGTGGGTCAATAAGATCCCAAACTTGATTCTTATACATGGAATCAATCTCGGATTTCATAGCATCAATCCATTTTGAAGAGTCTATATCTGATATAGCTTCTTCATAGATAAGTGGATCATCTCCATGATCTACTTCTTCATGAGTAGACAACTCTTGTTCTTCTTCATGAAGAAAACCATATCTCACTGGTGGGTGAGATACCCTGGTTGTTCTACGAGGAACAGCTGTAGATGTTTCATCAATGGGTATTGGTTGACTAGATGGATCTATATCCATCTGATCTGTTGGTTGGTCATAATTCTCCAATTCTAACTCTATTTGCCTTCCTTTGCCTCCTTATTGAACAAACTGTTGTTCAAGAAATGTGGCATCTCTACTTATCACAACCTTTTATGAAGTAGGCAAATAAAAATAATATCCAGAACTATCTTTTGGATATCCAACAAATTGACCTCTTTCTGATCTGGTCTCCAATTTATCAGTGTTCAGCTTTTTGAAATAAGCTGGACAACCCCAAATCTTAACATGCTTAAGACTTGGTTTTCTTCCATGCCATATCTCATAAGGTGTGGAAGAAACTGATTCTGATGGAATCCTATTCAGAATATACAAAGCTGATTCTAATGCAAATCCCCAAAAGGAGATTGGCATATCAGTATAGCTCATCATACTACGTACCATATCCAATAGGGTACGATTTCTCCTTTCAGATACACCATTCAGCTGTGGTGTTCCTGGAGGAGTCAGCTGAGAAACAATGCCATGCTCTCTCAAGTATTCATCAAATTCAGTACTCAAATATTCACCTCCACGATCTGATCGAAGAGCTTTAATACTTTTTCCTGTTTGATTTTCTACTTCAGATTTAAATTCCTTAAACTTTTCAAAGGATTCATGTTTGTATTTCATCAAATACAAATACCCAAACCTTGATTTATCATCAGTAAAGGTAATAAAATAATGAAAGCCCCCTCTAGCCATTTCTTTAAACGGACCACATACATCACTATGTATTAGTTCCAAAATATTTTCAGCTCTTAGCCCTTGTCCAACAAAGGGTGATTTAGTCATTTTGCCTTGAAGGCAAGATTTACAAGTTGGAGTAGGCTCAGAACCCAATGAGGATAAAATCCCCATTTTCTCCAATTTTGTAATCCTATCTTCTACAACATGACATAACCTTAAGTGCCAAATATATTTTGAACTTGAGTTGGTTTTCACCACGGCATTGCATTCATTTAGATTGCTATACTCTGGCCAGTGGAAACACTTTCTTACTGGCAATGGAAACACTTTCCTGTTAGCAATGGAAACACTTTCCTTTGCCTTCATCAGCTTTAGTCTTCCTTTTCTGTTTAGCTATTTTATTAGAAGGACCAGGAATCTGAGGTTTCTTTTTCTTATTGCCTTTCTTCTTGTTAGACTTACCAGCAGAAGAAGATGCAACCAAAGTTACCTCTTTTCCTTTATTGCCTGGCATATTCTTTTGGGCAATAAACAGCATGTTGAGTAAACCAGCTAAGGTGCATTCCTGTTTAGTCATATGGAAATTTGTCACAAAATTCCCAAAAGACTCAGGAAGGGACTGAAGGATCAAATCCGTTTGTAGTTGGAAATCCATGTTGAAGTCAAGATGTTCCAACTGCTCAATCAGTCGAATCATCTTGTGGACATGATCCCCAACATTCTGTCCCTCAGACATCCTCATACGGAATAACTGTCTAGATATCTCATACCTAGCATTCCTGCTGTGCTCACCATACAACTCTTGTAGGTGAAGGAGGATCTCACTCGCACTCTGCATGTTCTCATGTTGCTTCTGTAACTCATTACTCATGGAAGCAAGCATGTAACACTTAGCTCTCATATCATGCTCCTTCCACTTGTCCAAAGTTTCATGTTCCTCTTGTGTGGCCTCTGGAGGTAAGGGACCAGGAACATTTGAATCTAGAACATATCCTATATGTTCAAGGTTCAGGACAAGTTTCAAATTTCTTAGCCAATCGCATGATTAGGTCCTCAACTGTTGTGATCAAGTATGCTTGCAAGGATATTGGATGGTGGTGGTTGTTACGTGCTCATTATTATCGTAAAATTAATTGCGAAATAACCAGATTAATTAGTAAATGTATCATGTAATTAACCAAATATGATTATGGTCTTTTAATCAAATTGGTCCTCCCACTAACTTAGCGAATCCTACACTTCCAAAGTAGAAAACGGAAATCCTAGTTGGATGGATTTCTAGTGGGTGATTGAATTCTTATAATTCTATTGATCATCCTCGTACATCCATTATTGGAATTACAATAAACTATAAGTGAGCAACTCCTTGCCCATCACATCTCATGTGAGGTTCAACCTTTTGCTAGCCCCTAATGCTCAAAATCTCGTACATCCAATATTGACTTATCTTGCATTAGTTAAGTTGATCCCATTGAACCAGTAATTATGCAAATAATTTTAATGTCCTCAGGTACATCCAATATTGGCCACCAAACCATTTACATATTTACAACATCTCATGCTTAACAATTATTCTTAAGAAAATCTCTTAAATTAATTACATCTCATGCAACTATTTAAAATTTCTTAAAATAATTGCCCCAATGGAGGGCTTATGTTATAATTACTTTAATTATAGCATTTCCAACTTAATCATTTGTTTGGAAGATTTTATAGCCATCCTAATTACTATTAAGGTCTCACTTTGCACATTATCCATTTAGCATGCATATATCATATAATTGCATACATTCCCATACATCTCATGCATTCATGGATAAGCAGTAAATATGGTATGATCATGGACTTTCTAAGGGATTCAATTCTGAGCCACCAAGAATTGAATCAGGGCATTCCTAGGTGCATTTCATTCATTCATTTTACAAGAGTTGCTGAAGGAGTACATAATCAACACTTGATATTGAATTCCTCCCACTGGTCCCACCAATGCTCTTGACCTCCTTGAACTTCTTGCAATCCAATATTACATAGTAATCTTTGGCATACCAAGGCGAATTTACAAGAACTTAAATAAATGAAATTACAACCCAAAAATATTACAAACTTAATAATACATGCCCAAAATAAATTAAAATAAATTAATTAATTTACAATCCCAAAGAAACATAAAAGAAATAAATCCAATCACATTGGTCTTTTATAGTCCATGATCATCCATCATGCATATCACTAATTAACAATTAAATAAAACATATATTCTTAAATTAAATTGAATATCTCATATTCAACTTAAAAATCCAGATTTGAATATGATTCAAATAAATTTAAAAATTCAGATTTGAATCTCATTCAAACAAATTTAAAAATTCAGATTTGAATCACATTCAAACAACTTCAAAAATTCAGATTTGAATCACATTCAAACATTTTTTAAAAAATCAGATTTGAATCACATTCAAATATTTTTTAAAAAATCAGATCTGAATTTTATTGAATCAATTTTAAAAAATCAGATTTAAATATGATTCAAACAACTTTAAAAATTCAGATTTGAATCTCATTCAAACAACTTTTAAAATTCAGATTTGAATCACATTCAAACATTTTTTAAAATTCTGATTTGAATCATAATTTAATTGTGTGATTAAAACAACTAATTAAACACTTTAATTAGTCAAGGAATAGGCCTTAGATCATACAACAATTGCAGAATTAAAAGCCAAACCTTGAATCACCCATGGAACCATTGTTGCCGCCACCAATGGTGGCTTCTCCATGTGTGACGCCACATCTCATGATCCAACCAGCAATGAATCTCTTGATCTCATGATCAAACACACAATTAAATTATATAATCAACAATCTAAATGGCAAATATAGTTGCTCTGATACCAATTGAAGGAACGGAAGCGTGAAAAACACAAGATTATACCATTGAATTCAAAAATTTTCACCTAGGGTCACATGCACCATGCAAGATTTATTTTTATCTATTTGATTTCAATAATAAACAACATATTAAAACTCTTTTAATATGTTTTTGGATCTGTATTTGCCATTTAAGATTTTAAAATTAATCAGATTAATTTTAGAACCTTAGATTAAATCAAGAACGATTACACTAACCTCTTGATGTCTCGCAGTGTCTGCGCCTTTGAAATTCGTCTTCAGGACACCAGATGTTGTCCCTCTAGCTTGTCCACACCAAGAACACCTATGGCAGCCCTTGAATAGCTTCTAAAGCTTTTTCTATTAATTAGAAAATCAAGTTCTGCCTTTTAAGAGATTAAAGATGTAAACAGGACACTAGAAACAATTTATAGTGTTCTTAATTCAAGAGATTGATGGCTAATCTCTTTGAATTGATGAGAGATGAAGAAGAATGGCTGGAGAGGCTCAAAGTGGCGTGACAATTGAGAGGAGAGGCTGCTGGTTATGTTTTCCATTCATAACCACACTTAAATAGCTAGGTTAACACATTAAACCCTAGCCACATGTCACCTTTTGATTAGCTCTAGGTTTAAGTGACCCAATCACATTGTGCCAAGTGTCAAACCTATATTTAATCTTGATTTTAATCATCTTACATGATTAAAAAATATTTGGCAAGCTTATGTGTTAAGCCATGTGTCACCATCTCATGGTGCCACGTGTCACACTGTGAAATGACCAAAATGCCCCTGTGTCTTAATTTTGAGTTCTTAACCCAAAATAATTATTTTCTTCTTCTAATTAATTTATATCAAATATAAATTAATTAATTAATCTCTATTAATTAATTTCTCATCAATTAAATTCATATTTAAACACTTTAAATATAAATTTAATTTATACTACACATCCAATAATCTAGATTTGGTTTCAAGTCATGCTAGGGACTTTGCAATTTAATTGCAAACCAAATCTATTTAATTAATCAATTAAACTCTTTAATTAATTAATTAAATCATATTTAAATAGGTGATAACTTGTGTATGTGTGTGACTTACTAGGCTCATCAAGAACAATTAAATGAACATAGGATTTTATCTCTATTTACTTAGAGGAACAGATTCCATCTTGATCAACACCTACCTCCATATATAACTAGTAGGAGACAACAGATGCCCATATACCCATACACAATACAAGTATGAAAGCAGTATCAAACTCAAACTACATATATACAAGATAACTGTGCTATCTCAGGTCTAAAGATTATATGCACTGATATGATTTATGACAAAATATTGACAAGAGTAAACTCCATATGCTTGTCATAAGTGTCACTGGTTCGGCCTACTTATCATTTATAAGTGCCTATCATATTTGTTATATGGCATGAGACTCACCATTCCATCTTATTTATATCTCATATAAATAACTTGGGAACAAACGTGAATACAATCTTTCTGGATAAGTCATGTCCTTATTATGAAGTATCCTCGATTGTGAACCTATTTATGATACTTTGTGCTAGAAATATTGTCACTCATATTCTTAACAACTTAAGAATAATATTTCTAACAAAATATCAATGGACCTTTTCTATTACACATAAATATATTATTTAAACGGAAAAGTGGAAATGCCTTTTATTAATGAAAATATGTATAAGATACATACTAAATGATATGCTCTAGGGCATACTACTAACAATCTCCCACTAGCACTGGAGCCATTCATTACAATCTCTTAGACCTATCTTCTCAAGATGTCAGTCTAACTGAGTCTGTGACATAGGCTTAGTGAATGGATCAGCTGGATTTTTTTAGCTGATGTTATTTTTTCTGCATGGCTATATCGCCTTGCCCAACTATATCTCTGATAATGTGGTAGTGCCTTTCTATGTGTTTGGATTTTGGGTGAGACCTTAGTTCCTTAGCCTGTATGACTGCTCCATTGTTGTCACAGTGTAGTGGAACTGCTGACTCAATGGAAGGAACTACTGTAAGTTTTGTCACGAACTTCTTTATCCAAACATCTTCCTTTGCGATTCGATGCAAAGAATATACTCGACCTCGTAGTGGAATCTGCAGTCGTGCTCTGTTTGGAACTCTTCCAACTGACTGCACCTCCATTACAAATGAACACATATCCAGAGGTAGACTTTCTATCATCGATATCTGATTGGAAATCAGAATCAATATAACTATCCAATTGCAAGTCTCCACCTCCATAAATCAAGAATAAATCCTTAGTTCTTCTTAAGTACTTAAGGATATTCTTGTGACTATCGATGTTCCAAACTGATTGGATTGATACCGCTAGTCAAACTAACAAAGATATGCAATATCCGGCCTAGTACACAACATTGTATACATTAAACTTCCAATAGCCGAAGCATATGGAATCCTGGCCATCTTATCTCTTTCTTCAGGTGTCTTTGGAGACATCTCTTTAGGAAGATGGATACCATGTCTCACTGGTAAAAATCCTCTCTTGGAATCAAGCATGTTAAACCTCTTTAACACCTTTTCCAAGTATAGACTTTGGGATAAACCAATTATTCTCTTCGCTCTATCTCTATATATGTGAATCCCAAGAATATAGGTTGCCTCCCCTAAGTCTTTCATGGAGAATGTATTTGACAACCATACCTTTATAGTCGTCAACATACCTGTGTCATTACCCATCAACAGTATGTCATCCACATATAAGACAAGGAAAGTGATAGCACTGTTACTAACCTTCTTATATACACATGGCTCATCCTCATTTTTGATAAAACCAAAGGATTTAATGGCTTCATCAAAACAGATGTTCCAACTCCTCGAAGCTTGTTTCAACCCATAAATGGATCGCTTTAGCTTGCATACCTTGGAACCATTTTGGGATTCAAAACCCTTAGGTTGTTCCATGAAAATTTTTTCTTCAATGTATCCATTAAGAAAAGCTGTTTTGACATCCATCTGCCAAATCTCATAATCATAGTACGCAGCTATTGCTAATAAAATCCTAATTGATTTAAGCATGGCAACAGGCAAGAAAGTCTCCTCATAGTTGATTCCTTGCCTTTGGCGAAACCCTTTCGCTACTAGCCTTGCTTTATAGGTCTCTACCTTTCCATCAGAACCAATTTTCTTCTTGAAAACCCATTTGTTCCCTATAGGTACAATACCTTCAGGTGGGTCAATAAGATCCCAAACTTGATTCTTATACATGGAATCAATCTCGGATTTCATAGCATCAATCCATTTTGAAGAGTCTATATCTGATATAGCTTCTTCATAGGTAAGTGGATCATCTCCATGATCTACTTCTTCATGAGTAGACAACTCTTGTTCTTCTTCATGAAGAAAACCATATCTCACTGGTGGGTGAGATACCCTGGTTGTTCTACGAGGAACAGCTGTAGATGTTTCATCAACGGGTATAGGTTGACTAGATGGATCTATATCCATCTGATCTGTTGGTTGGTCATAATTCTCCAATTCTAACTCTATTTGCCTTCCTTTGCCTCCTTCTTGGATAAATTGTTGTTCAAGAAATGTGGCATCTCTACTTATCACAACTTTTGTGAAGTAGGCAAATAAAATAATATCCAAAACTATCTTTTGGATATCCAACAAATCGACCTTTTACGATCCGGTCTCCAATTTATCGGTGTTCACTTTTTGAAATAAGTGGACAACCCCAAATCTTAACATGCTTAAGACTTGGTTTTCTTCCATGCCATATCTCATAAGGTGTGGAAGAAACTGATTTTGATGGAATCCTATTCAGAATATACAAAGCTGATTCTAATGCAAATCCCCAAAAGGAGATTGGCATATCAGTATAGCTCATCATACTACGTACCATATCCAATAGGGTACGATTTCTCCTTTCAGATACACCATTCACCGTATGGCGTTCTGGAGGAGTCACCGAGAAACAATGCCATGCTCTCTCAAGTATTCATCAAATTCAAGACTCAAATATTCATCTCCACGATCCGATCGAAGAGCTTTAATATTCTTTCCTGTTTGATTTTCTACTTCAGATTTAAATTCTTTGAACTTTTCAAAAGATTCATGTTTGTATTTCATCAAATACAAATACCCAAACCTTGATTTATCATCAGTAAAGGTAATAAAATAATGAAAGCCCCCTCTAGCCATTTCTTTAAATGGACCACATACATCACTTTGTATTAGCTCCAAAATATTTTCAGCTCTTAGCCCCTGTCCAACAAAGGGTGATCTAGTCATTTTGCCCTGAAGGCAAGATTCACAAGTTGGAGTAGGCTCAAAGTCCAATAAGGATAGAATCCCCATTTTCTCCAATTTTGTAATCCTATCTTCTGCAACATGACATAACCTTAAGAGCCAAATATATTTTGAACTTGAGTTGTTTTTCACCACGGCATTGCTTTCATTTAGATTGCTATACTCTGGCCAGTGGAAACACTTTCTTACTGGTAATGGAAACACTTTCTTATTGGCAATGGAAACACTTTCTTATTGGCAATGGAAACACTTTCCTGTTGGCAGTGGAAACACTTTCCTTTGCCTTCATCAGCTTTAGTCTTCCTTTTCTGTTTAGCTATTTTCTTGGAAGGACCAGGAATCTGAGGTTTCTTTTCCTATTGCCCTTCTTCTTGTTGGACTTTCCAGTAGAAGAAGATGCAACCAAAGCTACCTCTTTTCCTTTATTGCCTGGCATATTCTTTTGGGCAATAACCAGCATGTTAAGTAAACCAGCTAAGGTGCATTCCTGTTTAGTCATATGGAAATTTGTCACAAAATTCCCAAAAGACTCAGGAAGGGACTGAAGGATCAAATCCGTCTGTAGTTGGAAATCCATGTTGAAGTCAAGATATTCCAACTGCTCAATCAGCCGAATCATCTTGTGGACATGATCCCCAACATTCTGTCCCTCAGACATCCTCATGCGGAACAGCTGCCTAGATATCTCATACCTAGCATTCTTGCTGTGCTCACCATACAACTCTTGTAGGTGAAGGAGGATCTCACTGCACTCTGCATGTTCTCATGTTGCTTCAGAACTCATTACTCATGGAAGCAAGCATGTAACACTTAGCTCTCATATCATGCTCCTTCCACTTGTCCAAAGTTTCATGTTCCTCTTGTGTGGCCTTTGGAGGTAAGGGACCAGGAACATTTGAATCTAGAACATATCCTATATGTTCAAGGTTCAGGACAAGTTTTAAATTTCTTAGCCAATCAGACAGATTAGGTCCTGTCAACCTATTGTGATCAAGTATGCTTGCAAGGATATTGGATGGTGGTGGTTGTTTTGTGCTCATTTTTATCAGAAAATTAACTGCAGAAAATAACCAGATTAATTAGTAAATGTATCATGTAATTAACCAAAATGATTATGGTCTTTTAATCAAATTGGTCCTCCCACTAACTTAGCGAATCCTACACTTCCAAAGTAGAAAACAGAAATCCTATTTGGATGGATTTCTAATGGGTGATTGAATTCTTATAATTCTATTGATCATCCTCAGGTACATCCATTATTGGAATTACAATAAACTATAAGTGAGCAACTCTTTGCCCATCACATCTCATGTGAGGTTCAATCCTTTACCTAGCCCCTAATGCTCAAAATCTCAGGTACATCCATTATTGACTTATCTTGCATTAGTTAAGTTGATCACATTGAGCCAGTAATTATGCAAATAATTTTAATGTCCTCAGGTACATCCAATATTGGCCACTAAACCATTTACATATTTACAACATCTCATGCTTAACAATTATTCTTAAGAAAATCTCTTAAATAAATTGCATCTTATGCAACTATTTAAAATTTCTTAAAATAATTGCCCCAATGGAGGGCCTATGTTATAATTACTTTAATTATAGCATTTCCAACTTAATCATTTGTTTGGAAGATTTTATGGTCATTCTATTTACTATTAAGGTCTCACTTTGCACATTATCCATTTAGCATGCATATATCATATAATTGCATACATTCCCATACATCTCATGCATTCATGGATAAGCAGTAAATATGGTATGGTCATGGACTTTCTAAGGGATTCAATTCTGAGCCACCAAGAATTGAATCAGGGCATTCCTAGGTGCATTTCATTCATTCATTTTACAAGAGTTGCTGAAGGAGTACATAATCAACACTTGATCTTGAATTCCTCCCACTGGTCCCACCAATGCTCATGACCTCCTTGAACTTCTTGCAATCCAATATTACATAGTAATCCTTGGCATACCAAGGCGAATTTACAAGAACTTAAATAAATGAAATTACAACCCAAAAATTATTACAAACTTAATAATACATGCCCAAAAAAAAAATTAATTAATTTACAATCCCAAAGAAACATAAAAGAAATAAATCCAATCACATTGGTCTTTTATAGTCCATGATCATCCATCATGCATATCACTATTTAACAATTAAATAAAACATACATACTTAAATTAAATTGAATATCTCATATTCAACTTAAAAATCCAGATTTGAATATGATTCAAATAAATTTAAAAATTCAGATTTGAATCTCATTCAAACAAATTTAAAAATTCAGATTTGAATCACATTCAAACAACTTCAAAAATTCAGATTTGAATCACATTCAAACATTTTTTAAGAAATCAGATTTGAATCACATTCAAACATTTTTTAAAAAATCAGATCTGAATTTTATTCAATCAATTTTAAAAAATCAGATTTAAATATGATTCAAACAACTTTAAAAATTCAGATTTGAATCACATTCAAACAACTTTTAAAATTCAGATTTGAATCACATTCAAACAATTTTTAAAATTCTGATTTGAATCATAATTTAATTGTGTGATAAAAACTACTAATTAAACACTTTAATTAGTCAAAGAATAGGCCTTAGATCATACAACAATTGCAGAATTAAAAGCCAAACCTTAAACCACCCATGGAAGCCAAACCATGCGCACCATTGATGGTATTTTTTCAAGTATGCCGCTAACTTGCTTTGCAACCAACAATGAACTTTTGATCTCATGATCAAACACACAATTAAATCATATAATCAACAATCTAAATGGCAAATATAGTGGCTCTGATACCAATTGAAGGCAGGCGTGAATAAAACATTTTTATACCATTTAATTCAAAAATTTTCACCTAGGGTCACATGCATCATGCAAGATTTATTTTTATCTATTTTATTTCAATGATAAAAAACATATTAAAACTCTTTTAATATGTTTTTGGATCTGTATTTGCCATTTAAGATTTTAAAATTAATCAGATTAATTTTAGAACCCTATATTAAATCAAGAACGATTACACTAACCTCTTGATGCACTGCAGCGTGTCTGCGCCTTTGAGATTCATCTTCAGGACACCAGATGTTGTCCCTCTAGCTTGTCCACACCAAGAACACCTATTGAAGGAACGGAAGCGTGAAAAACACAAGTTTATACCATTGAATTCAAAAATTTTCACCTAGGGTCACATGCATCATGCAAGATTTATTTTTATCTATTTGATTTCAATGATAAACAACATATTAAAACTCTTTTAATATGTTTTTGGATTTGTATTTGCCATTTAAGATTTTAAAATTAATCAGATTAATTTTAGAACCCTAGATTAAATCAAGAACGATTACACTAACCTCTTGATGCCTTCGCAGCGTGTCGCGCTTTGAAATTGTCTTCGGACACCAGATGTTGTCCCTCTAGCTTGTCCACACCAAGAACACCTATGGCAGCCCTTGAATAGCTTCTAAAGCTTTTTCTATTAATTAGAAAATCAAGTTCTACCTTTTAAGAGATTAAAGATGTAAACAGGACACTAGAAACAATTTCTAGTGTTCTTAATTCAAGAGATTGATGGCTAATCTCTTTGAATTGAAAAGAGATGAAGAAGAATAGAGGGAGGGCTGCAAAATGGCGTGAAAAAGGAGTGTGGCTGCTGGTTGTATTTTTTTTCTCATAACAATACTTAAATAGCTAGGTTAACACATTAAACCCTTGCCACATGTCACCCTTTGATTAGCTCTAGGTTTAAGTGACCCAATCACATTGTGCCAAGTGTCAAACCTATATTTAATCTTGATTTTAATCATCTTACATGATTAAAAAACATTTGGCAAGCTTATGTGTTATGCCATGTGTCACAATCTCATGGTGCCACGTGTCACACTGCAAAATGACCAAAATGGCCCTGTGTCTTAATTTTGAGTTCTTAACCCAAAATAATTATTTTCTTCTTCTAATTAATTTATATCAAATATAAATTAATTAATTAATCTCTATTAATTAATTTCTCATTAATTAAATTCATATTTAAACACTTTAAATATAAATTTAATTTATACTACACATCCAATAATCTTGATTTGGTTTCAAGTCATGCTAGGGACTTTGCAATTTAATTGCAAACCAAACCAATTTAATTAATCAATTAAACTCTTTAATTAATTAATTAAATCATATTTAAATAGGTGATAACTTGTGTATGTGTGTGACTTACTAGGCTCATCACTAATTGGCAATGAGACATGATATCAACTCTTAATATCATCAGAACTCTTTCTTACCATAAATGATTTCTCTAAATCATTTTATGAACCTCATAGACCATGGTTAACACCTAGCATAGCATGCCATGGCCACCCAATTAGTAATAAGGTTTACCTTAAATGAACCTATAATCATATGTTACCATGCACTAGAATCTCTCTGTTACAAAATCCCAACTCAAGCTAGAGTCATGGTTTATGTCAAACTCCATTTGCTATGAATATTATGTTCTCTTTTAATTCCAATTCTTGATTAAAAAGATTTTCTCATCAGAAACTCTTTCTATAAAGCTATCTGTCCTGGCCAGGAACTTGAAACATCAAGAACAATTAAATGAACATAGGATTTTATCTCTATTTACTTAGAGGAACAGATTCCATCTTGATCAACACCTACCTCCATATATAACTAGTAGGAGCCAACAGATGCCCATATACCCATACACAGTACAAGTATAAAAGCAGTATCAAACTCAAACTACCTATATACAAGATAACTGTGCTATCTCAGGTCTAAAGATTATATGCACTGATATGATTTATGACAAAATATTGACAAGAGTAAACTCCATGTGCTTGTCATAAGTGTCACTGGTTCGGCCTACTTATCATTTATAAGTGCCTATCATGTTTGTTATATGGCATGAGACTCACCATTCCATCTTATTTATATCTCATATAAATAACTTGGGAACAAACATGAATACAATCTTTCTGGATAAGTCATATCCTTATTGTGAAGTATCCTCGATTGTGAACCAATTTATGATACTTTGTGCTAGAAATATTGTCACTCATATTCTTAACAACTTAAGAATAATATTTCTAACAAAATATCAATGGACCTTTTCTATTACACATAAATATATTATGTAAACGGAAAAGTGGAAATGCCTTTTATTAATAAAAATATGTACAAGATACATACTAAATGATATGCTCTAGGGCATACTACTAACAGAAGAATCATGATGACCCTATCTGATGACAGTGAGAGAACCGGACTAATTAACCAATCTGGATCGAGGACCTCAATCATATCGATCTCGAGTCGTTCGACCGATATAATCGGCGAACCGATTTCAGGCGAGAAGATTGCTAATATTTCCCTTAACATCGGTGATTGCCCCTTGAAGTTCATTTGGCTCCTCACCACATTGGGCGTCCCGACTATAGCTCAGTTCTGGTCGATGACAGTGGAGATGACTCTTCATCCTCATGAGTCATAATCACCTCCTCCGAGCTGTACATCTATCCGATGTCAATGGCTGATCTCTTGATCAAACAAATCTTTTGATTCAGCCACGAGACTAGGCTTTGACATAGGTCTTTAGTAGATAGGATGTACTGCCGATCTCTAGAGATCGCCCAAATAATGTAATTTGACTTTCAATGTAATCCGATCTGTAGAGATCGCCCAAATGATGTAATCCGACCTTTAATGTAATCTGATCCCTAGAGATCGCCCAAATGATGTAATCCGAGCTTTTCGAAAATAAAATCTTATTTTGACAACTATCATTTTTATAATTGTTGCATTGACCATTTTCCGATCTCTGATGTGTTTTTCCGATCCAGTCCCTAACTGAACAACCCTTAACCGATCCGCCTTAATTCACCGATCTATAACTAGCCGATGGAATTTCTAGAATATTCGTGATACGTGTCAGAAAAGCTGGCGTATCCCGCTAACCGATGCACCGCTTGGAACACTGTGAGCATTAAATGCTCAGACGGGTATAAATAGGGGACGGGTCAGCTAGTTGCTCTCTTATGTCATTTTCAGTCCCGCGAGCGGTTCTAAAATCCTCTCAAATTTTCAAGTTTTTTTGACACCGATCAAGCTCCGGTAAGGGTTTTGATCCTTCTTTTAGTTTAAATTTTCTATTTCCTTTGAAAATGAGCGGCGCCGAGGGTCAGAGAGCGGCGAGCCCCCCTTGCACTCAGATCTCCTGGTCGTCTGATGAAGTAGAGGTGGTCGGACCAAGCATGCGACCTGAACCTCCTAGGGTCTCCGTTCCAGCTCAGGGGCAAGCAGCACATCAAGGCATGTACCTTCTTCAGGGAGAGAAAATCTTCCCATGGATGAGCTGGCATTAATTCTTTAAGAAACCAACCTACAATTGTTCAGCCAAGAATACAACATTCATCCTGATTCATTCGAACTCATTAAGTGTCACGGCGATCTTCGAGACAATCACTTCTTCGAAGAGAATGACATGATCATGGTATACAAGGAGCAATTAAAAGCCGGACTGCTGTTCCCTCTCGATGACTTCTTCAAGGAAGTCCTAAAATTTCACCAAGTGTGCATCGCCCAAGTTCACCCTAACTCGTGGCGGATCCTAGTAGCCTTCCGAGGCCTCTACCGAGCTAAGGGACTCCGTCCTACAGCTAAAGTATTCGCCGAACTACGTAGATTAACTCGTCGAAAGGACGACGAGTATTGGTTCTTCCAGGCGAAGCCACAGTGTGGGCTTTTTACCGATCTGCCTTCCTCCCTGAAGAATTGGAAGAACTGCTTCTTTATCCTTAGGGGCAAAATTCCGAACGGCTTTGAAGGTTTCCCTCGCAGTTGGCTGCACCAGGGCCCCTCACTTCCGAAGCACCTCACCCTAAATAGGGAAGAAGGCCTGAAGGTGATGGAGTTAAAAGATCAGGCGGCTAGAGAGAAGTTCTCTTGTTTGGATGCAGTAACTGTCAAACTGCATCACTGGACAATGGAGTTGATCACTGGCGAAGATCGCGGGCTTCAGCTCTCTGACCTCGGCATCGGTATTTTTCTATATCTCAGATCTTTGGACCTTAGCGATCTCACTGACCTCTTCTTTATGTAGGTATGGCAAGCGCGCAAAGCTTCCAAGGAGAGACGAAAGCGAAAGAGAGAGGTCTCCCAGAAAGTGCAGGAGATGAAGCGATCCGAGCTGCTCCAGACACCTAGGCATGAAGCTGAGGAAATGCAAGGGGGCTCACCTCAACCATCGAGGCAGCCGATCCCCAAGGTAGAAGTGATCCGATCTCCTCCTCGCCAAGAAGAGCCGCCTCCACCTCCTCCAGTCGCTTTGAGTGCGGAAGGGGGTCCTTCCCAACCTACCTCAAGGACCCTCTCCCGCGGTGCTCAGGTGCTGATCCATTCCTTGGAGAAGAACCGAACTATTCGGGAGAATCCGGGTTTGGCTAAGGTTCTGGGGGCTTTTATCTGCCTTCGAAAGGATCGGGACAGGCTGTCCTCGGACAATCTTGATGACATCCTGACCCGATCCATGAGCTTGAATGTGGAGTGCTTGGTGAATCAGCACATTGTCCAGGAGAAGGCTCATCGCCTGGGTAAGGAGGTCGAGAAGATGGGTCATGAAGTGGCTTCCCTCCGATCCCAACTCTCATTCGCTCAGAACTACATATCTAAAATTGAGGGGTGGATGAAGTTCTACGAGGACAAGCTGGCCGAGCGAGCTCATGTTCTGGCCGAGCGAGATCATGTTCTTGAGGAAGTTCATGTAACACCCATAAGTTCGGTAGTGCGTTTTGCTGCCCAGTGACCAGTGTTGTCCGGACAGCTAGGATGCCTAGAACTACACTTCGATATGAGTAAGAAGACATAAAATAATGAAATGGAAGAAAAGAAAATACAAGAAAAACAAAGGAAAAATAATAGCAAAGAAATGTAACCAAGTTAAGCGAGCCGAGAACCCTAGCGATGGGGATCAGATCGGAAGTCACGTTGACCGTTGACTAGCCTTGGATCATGGGGAACCCTGGAAAACATTTTTAGGACTTAAGTAGACCCTTATTGAAGAATAAATCTCATTAGAAAGATCAAAGAAAAATTAAATAATTAATACAAAGAAAAGTGAGAAATCGAAAAACAGACAAAACCCGGTGTTATCGAAAAATCGAGAATGTAACCCGAACGGGGGCATTATGGTCATTTGACATCCCGAATTGTCTTTTGACCTAAATGTCCATTAAAAATAAATAATATTACACTTAGAAAATAAAATGAAAAATTAATTTGGTGGTACCTAAAGTAAATAACAAGAATTAAGGGTTTAATGTGGAATAAGTGGGAATTTAACTTATAATATGATTATTTGTGTGAGTGGGCCACTAATGAATAAACTAAACATAAAATGGGGCAGATGTAAGTCCACTATACCAGCTGAATACTTAATCTTCTCCATTTCCCTTAACCTAGCCGAATTGAAGGAAATGAAAACCACCATTGCCGTTTTTGCATGAGCTTGATCCACTCCTCCATTTCAACTCCAATCACTTAGATAGCTTCATAAAAATTGTCTACACATCATAAGGAAGAGCTTGATACCAAAATCAAGAAGTTTAATCAAGGTTTAGCAAGCTCCAACCATAGGTAAGTTTACATTTTTGAATGTTGCTTTGTTAAACTTTGTGTACATGTTATGGGTGTTGGATTTGTGAAGAAAATTTTCAAGTTTGAGGAGTTATTGATATGTTCATTTTGGACAGCCATGGAGTTATGTATTTAAGGAAATATTTATACATATATTTGATGAGAAATGATGTTGATTAGGGTGATTTAATATCCTAGTAAATTATTCCACATGTATATGGTGATTGTGCACTTGGAATGGAAATTGATGAATTGTAGGACACTTTGGCATGGTGAAGATTTTCGGCAGCCTTGGGACTCTTGGATAAATGTATGTGTTAATGAAGGTATTGGCAGAATATTGACATTGAGGATTGATGGATATGTATATAGAGTGATTGTGTAAAGTGTATGTAAGAATTAGTAATGTTTAGGTGTATATGTGATTGTACTTAGACTTTGTAAATTTGAGTTTTAATTGGTGTATTGAGGATAATTGTAATCTGCCCAAAGTGACTTTAAAGTGAAGTGGTATATGGTTTTGGTAATGTACCAAAACAGAATTGGTAAGGGAAGTGAACATATAGTAAGGTAAATGTGTCATTGATGTAGGTTTAAGCAAGGTAATTAAGGGCAGTATGCATTTTAACCTATAACTTTAAATGTGTAACCTCAATTGGTATGAGACCAATTGGAGGTGAAACTAGGCACAAAATGTGCCAACTTTCATTGAGAAAGCATACCAAAATTCTGCTTGCAAGGTGACATGAAAAATGACCAATTCAGATTAAGTGCAATTGAAACCTGAAAACTGACCAATTGGGTAGCAGTTAGTGTTTAGGCCATAACTCACTCAAAACAGGTCCAATTGACCTGACATTTTAACCATGAATAATTAAGACCCATACCTACAAGTCTTATGAAGACACAAAAACCCAGAAATGACCATAAGCAAGTCAAAAAGCTTGCACAAGTTCGGGTCCAAAAACTGGCCGAACCAAAGTTGACCAAATTGACCTAAAATTGACCTAATTTGATGCCATTTGACCAGTAATAGTATAATGACCATAACTTGGTCTACTTAACTCAGAATGACCTAAAATTTTGCCCGCGTTCCATAAGACATAGATCTACAAGTTTTTAGTTTTAATCGAAACCCAAAAACTGAGGGAACTAGGTTGTCCGGCTAGGTCAAACTAGTATCCCGGAATCCAGCAAGTTGCATTAAAATGCAGTATACATAGAAATGAGTTTGGTAAAACGTACCAACCCTAAAACCCTATCGAATGTGACATATTAATGACACTAAAATCTAATTTACCTAAAACGCATCGAGGGTCGGTATATTAGGTGATTGAGCAAATAATAGCCTTCAGTGAATTACTTATCGAACATTATCGTTAGAGACAGTTTAATTTAGTACTAAAACACTTCAAATTGTGTTTCTCAGTTACCAAAGACTCAGGAAAAGGGAAGGAAACACTGAGTCCAGACCGAGATACAGTTATCAGAGGTTTGTGCACAACAGCTATTTCTTTTGAATTATTTTCAATTGAAATAAATTATGACTATTTGCATATTATTGTTTTAAGTTGTGAAATTGTGAAAAATGGTTTGAATGATATTTGATGGATACTTATTGATTGAAAAGCATCAGAATTGGTTTGAAACCACAGCTATCATGTACATTGATTGTATTCCTCACTAGCTTGTCTAGTGGGATGAATTGAATTCTCTCCGGTCAAGTGTTGAGGTGTGTGCCTGTTGAGGACGAATAGAATGAGTACTCATATTTTTGCTAGCTAGCTATGTTATTCCTCATTAGTCATTGACTTTTGGGATGAATTGAATACCTCATTAGCCATCGGCTTTTGGGATGAATTGAACTTGGGAGCATGATTAAAGCTGTATGTGATTTATTGATGCATATTGTAAGATTGTAAAATGAGTTTAAATTCTTATTGACATTCACTGTCTTTTGAATTTAGCTATGTTTTGATTACTGAGATTTATTGTAATATTGTGTTAAATTCCTTATGACATTATTGTCTTGAATTTAACTATGGTTTTAAGTATCCACTATTTATATGATTTATGAATTGTGATTTAAATTGTATTTGATTAATGTTGTGAACCACTGAGACATTGTCTCAAATGATAGCTTTTATTGCCGTCGCAGTAGACAAGCAGACAGTGGCAAAGCAGACTAGGTCGCTAGTACCTCCAAATGAGAGACTACCGTATAATGAGTATACCAATATTTTGTATTTTGTAATGTAATGTATGTTCACTGTATGTACATATTGTTGTTGGTTTTGAGCAGTTGTAAATAAAAATTGTACATTGAAGTTGTAAAATAATTATGAGTTATTTTGGCTTGTAAAAATTATATTATATTTCTTTTATCTCAGTCTTTGAAAAATCACTGTGAATTTGAGTTGAGAAATGTGTTGTGTTGAGAAATATGTTGGAGTTGAGATTTGGAAATCTATTGAAGTGCTTTTTACAGGTTTTCTGAAGAACTGTTTTATCCAAAATACAGATGGCACTCTGCCAAAATTTTTGCAGAAACTCCAAATAATTCAAATGTGTTAGTTCTATCACTTCAGTTCAGAAAGGTTTTTAACACCTGTAAATAGTGCTCACCACTGTAAAAGAAGTAAGAAAAGTTTTTAAAATCCCTTGTAGTGTATTTAATGGATTATCAGTAGACGGAGTTGGTAATTCATTAGGTATACTACGGGATCATGTTATGCCTTACAGAGGGGTAGGGTGTGACATGTTTTAGTGGTATCAGAGCATAGTTTTTAAATTTTGTTTTCACCTATAATTTGAGTATTCTTTCTTCATTGTACAACTGCTCAATATCATTGTTTGATACATACAGTACATTACATTATAAATATGCACTAACGGGAGGAAATCTCCTTGTGTTATTTGTTCAGGAGATCTAAAATCCTCACATTGACTATGGAAGAGGGTGATCGTTCAGTCGATCAATCGATTGAGGCTGAGGTGCAAGGGGATGCCCCAGGCCTACATAATGTTAGTGGTTCAAGAAGACCACCGCAGCATCGCAGCTTCTGCTCGATTCGCTCAGATGGTCGCAATGTTCTAACAAATGGCTGGCAATGTACATACTCAAGTCCCAATACAGACACCAATGGTACAACCACAGTCTCCTTTGATGAAGTATGGGGCTATAGAGTTTAAGGGGACAGTAGATCCTCTAGAGGCTGAACAGTGGTTAAAGAGGATGGATAGAGTATTCAAGAAATTGCATTGCACAGAAGAGCTCAGATTTGAATACTCAGTGTCTTTGCTACAGGGGGATGCTTATGACTGGTGGAAAACCATTCCCCACAGTCTGGTAGAACCAGTAGTATTAACATGGAATGACTTTCTCAGGGAATTCAGACAGAAATATGTCCCTGATGCTTATGTAGACCAGAAGCTGCAAGAGTTCCTAAGTCTGAAACAGGGGGGCAGATCAGTGGCAAAGTATGAAAGGGAATTTTCCCGCCTTAGCCATTATGCAGTGAGTTTACTCTCTACCAGCAGGGAGAGATGCAAGAGGTTTGAAACGGACTTGAAGCCCAGTATCAGACTACAAGTAGTCAGATTCAAACACACTAACTTCTCTGAACTTATTTCTCAAGCTCTAGAGTTAGAAAGAATTGAGTCTGAAGCTGCTCCTGAGAAAAAGAGATCAGAGAAGACAGAGAAAGAGGGAAAATCAGTAGAACAGAGTTCCAGTGGTCCTACTGGAAAGAGAAAGAACTATGGGGGACATGGCAGAGGTGGCAAGAAATCTGGTAGGGGAAGATATTCAGGATAGAGACCTCCCCTATCTGGTCAGCAGAGTACCAGAAGTTCCTACCCTCCCCGCCAATGTTAAACTTGTGGAAAAAATCATGGTGGGATATGCTATAAGGCTATTGGAGCCTGTTATAACTGTGGAGGCACAGGACACTTTGCCAAGGATTGCACCAGTAGTCGCAGAGTTGGACCACCTCCTACTACTGCAGAAGGGTCAGTTCAGAGCCCTGTCACCAGAAGTTCACAACCATCCAGCAGAGGTAGAGGCAGGGGTAGAGGTAGCCCAGCAGGCAGCCAAGGCACAGTGAAACAATCGGAGAAGACAGTGCTCCAATCAGAATGTATGCAATGAGACAGAGGGAAGAGGCCGAGACATCTGATGTTGTGGCTGGTACCTTCTCAACTTTTAACCAAAATGTGTTTGTGTTATTTGATTCGGGTTCTACCCATTCTTATGTGAGTGCTAGCATCATTGATTGCATTGCTGTTCCATGTACAAAAATGGACTTTGAGGTGCTAGTAACAAGTCCACTAGGACAGGAAGTCAGGGTTAATAGAATGTATAGAGATTGTCCTTTGGTGATCCAAGGACACACTTTTCTGTCCGATCTCATTGAAATGCCCTTCAGAGATTATGATATCATCTTGGGCATGGATTGGTTAGCTAGGCATCATGCCATGATTGATCAGAGGTCAAGATCGTCACTTTTGGCCTTCCTCAGTACAGTGATGTGGTAATACAGGGGGAGAGACAGTTATTGCCATTAAACATCATTTCGGCTGCACTAGCCAGAAAATTGATCAGAAAAGGGTGTGAAGCCTACTTGGCACATGTGGTAGACACCCAAGTGGGGAGTCCAGCATTGAAGGACATCCCTACAGTATATAACTTTCCAGATGTGTTTCTGATGAATTGCCGTGATTACCTCGGAAAGAGAAGTGCGATTTGAAATTAATGTTATGCTCGGTGTGGATCCAATCTCCATAATGCCATACGTAATGGCACCAGCAGAGTTGAAGGAGTTGAAGATACAATTGCAAGAACTACTTGAAAAGGGCTTCATCCGCCTAGTGTGTCACCTTGGGGAGCACGGTGTTGTTTGTTAAGAAGAAGGATGGTACTCTCCGCTTATGCATTGACTACCTAGCTTGAATAAGGTGACAATAAAGAACAGATATCCATTGCCTCGCATTGATGATCTGTTTGATCGATTGAAGGGTGCAACAGTATTCTCCAAAATTGATTTGCGATCCGTTATTATCGATTGAAGGTGCAAGAGCAGAGTATTCCAAAAGCGCTCGTAACTTCGGTATGGCCACTATGAGTTTCTAGTAATGCCATTCGGGTTAACAAATGCTCCAGCTGCTTTTATGGATCTAATGAACACTATCTTCAGACCATATCTCGATCAATTTGTGGTGGTGTTTATTGATGACATTTTGATATATTCAAGGAATGCAGAGGAGCATGACAGACATCTGTGGATTGTACTGCAGACTTTAAGGGAGAAACAACTATACGCCAAATTGTCGAAGTGTGAATTTTGGCTGAAAGAAATTTCCTTTTTGGGACATGTTGTGTCAGCTAAAGGGATCAAGGTAGATTCCAGCAAGGTAGAAGCTATCCTTAATTGGAAGTCGCCAGAACATCACGTAAATTCACGCTTACGGGTCTAGCCGATATTACAATCGGTTTGTGAAGGGGTTTTCTATGTTATCTTCTCCACCGACCAAACCGCTTGGAAAGATGTAAAATTTCGGTGGGTGATAAATGCCAAAGAAAGTTTTGATGAGTTGAAGAGGTGTTTGATCAAGCTCAGCTTCACTTTACCTACTCCGGGTAAAGAATACACAGTTTATAGTGATGCTTCTCACAATGGGTTAGGCTGTGTACTGATGCAAGATCGGAATGTCATTGCTTATGCATCACGCCAGCTAAAACCGCATGAGAGGAACTACCCAACACATGATCTGGAGCTAGCAGCTATTGTTTTTGCTCTGAAGATCTGGAGACACTGTCTGTATGGGGAGAAATGCTATATTTACACAGATCACAAGAGCTTGAAGTATTTGGGCACCCAGAAGGAATTAAATTTGAGGCAGAGGAGATGGTTAGAACTCATTAAAGATTATGATTGCTTAATAGACTATCAGCCAGGGAAAGCAAATGTGGTGGCTGACGCCTTAAATCGCAAGACTATGGCAAGTCTCCGAGTTTCTCCTATGTCTATGGTATATGAGTCGAAAGCACAGCATGCCAGTTTAGAGATTGATGATGAGGGACAGACAGTAGTTGCATGGCATGTACAGCCAGTGTTGATCGATCGATCGTAATGGTCGCAGAGTGATGAAAAATATCAAAAGCTACTGAAGGAAGTCCAGCAGGGCAAGAAACCTGAATTCTCTGTGAGAGATGATGGTTTATTGCTACATCAGGGCAGAGTGTGTGTTCCTAGTGATGTGGAATTAAGACAGATCACTATGAAGGAAGCACACGAGTCTCCATTTGCTATGCACCCTGGTGGAACTAAAATGTACAGAGGGCTGAAAGAGCATTACTGGTGGATGGGTATGAAAAGAGATATAGCTGAATTTGTTTCCAAATGCCTAACTTGTCAGCAAGTAAAGGCAGAACATCAAGTTTTAGCTGGTTTGTTACATCCTTTGTCAGTACCAGAGTGGAAATGGGAACGAATAACTATGGATTTTGTTACAGGACTTCCAAGAACACAGAGTAGTCATGATGCAGTATGGGTTATAGTTGACAGATTGACCAAGTCTGCTCACTTTTTGCCAGTACGGATGGACTATAGCCTAGAAAGATTGGCCAGATTGTACATATATGAGATTGTAAAATTGCATGGAGTGCCAGTATCAATTGTGTCTGACAGAGATCCTAGGTTCACTTCTAGATTCTTGGGTAGTCTTCAGAGGGCCCTAGGAACTAGATTGAACTTCAAAGACAAAGATTCCACCCACGCATGCATGGCCACCCGAAAGGGTTATTCAGATATTGGAGGATATGCTACGGGCTTGTGTGATTGAATTTGAAGGTAGTTGGGATACACACTTGCCTTTGATTGAGTTTGCTTATAACAACAGCTACCAATCAAGCATAGGATGCCTCCATATGAAGCTTTGTATGGCAGAAAGTGCAGAACTCATTTATGTTGGGATGAAGTAGGTGAAAGGAAGATGATTGGGCCAGAAATTGTTCAGCAGACAGAGGAAAAGATCAGATTGATTAGAGATAGACTTAAGGCTGCATCAGACCGTCAGAAGTCCTATGTTGATTTGAAAAGAAGGGATATTGAATATGCAGTGGGTGATAAGGTATTCATCAAAGTTTCTCCTTGGAAGAGGATTATGAGATTTGGCAGAAAGGGGAAACTGAGTCCTCGTTTCATCGGACCATATGAGGTTTTTGGAAAGAGTGGGTCCTTTGGCACATCGGTTGGCATTACCTCCAAAGCTAGCAAGGATACACAGTGTCTTCCATGTGTCCATATTAAGGAGGTACAGATCTGACCCATCTCATGTACTATCAGTTGAAGAGATTGAGGTAAAACTAGACCTCTCATATGAGGAAGAACCCATAAAAATTCTGGCATATGAGGTGAAGCAGCTGAGGAACAAACAGATATACCTAGTAAAAGTGCTGTGGAACCATCATTCAGGCCAGGAAGCTACTTGGGAACATGAAGAGGATATGAGGAGACAACACCCACAGCTGTTCAGAGACTAATACCAGGTAAAATTTCGAGACGAAATTTATTTAAGGGGGGGAGAATTGTAACACCCCTAAGTTCTAGAGTGCTGCTCATTGCTCGGTGACCAGTGTTGTCCGGACAGCTAGGATGCCTAGAACTACACTTCGATATGAGTAAGAAGACATAAAATAATGAAACACAAGAAAAACAAAGGAAAAATAATAGCAAAGAAATGTAACCAAGTTAAGCGAGCCGAGAACCCTAGCGATGGGGGACCGCACTGGGAAGTCACGGCGTTGACCGTTGACTAGCCTTGGACTGCGGGGAACCCTGGAAAACATTTTTAGGACTTAAGTAGACCCTTATTGAAGAATAAATCTCATTAGAAAGATCAAAGAAAAATTAAATAATTAATACAAAGAAAAGTGAGAAATCGAAAAACAGACAAAACCCGGTGTTATCGAAAAATCGAGAATGTAACCCGAACGGGGGCATTATGGTCATTTGACATCCCGAATTGTCTTTTGACCTAAATGTCCATTAAAAATAAATAATATTACACTTAGAAAATAAAATGAAAAATTAATTTGGTGGTACCTAAAGTAAATAACAAGAATTAAGGGTTTAATGTGGAATAAGTGGGAATTTAACTTATAATATGATTATTTGTGTGAGTGGGCCACTAATGAATAAACTAAACATAAAATGGGGCAGATGTAAGTCCACTATACCAGCTGAATACTTCATCTTCTCCATTTCCCTTAACCTAGCCGAATTGAAGGAAATGAAAACCACCATTGCCGTTTTTGCATGAGCTTGATCCACTCCTCCATTTCAACTCCAATCACTTAGATAGCTTCATAAAAATTGTCTACACATCATAAGGAAGAGCTTGATACCAAAATCAAGAAGTTTAATCAAGGTTTAGCAAGCTCCAACCATAGGTAAGTTTACATTTTTGAATGTTGCTTTGTTAAACTTTGTGTACATGTTATGGGTGTTGGATTTGTGAAGAAAATTTTCAAGTTTGAGGAGTTATTGATATGTTCATTTTGGACAGCCATGGAGTTATGTATTTAAGGAAATATTTATACATATATTTGATGAGAAATGATGTTGATTAGGGTGATTTAATATCCTAGTAAATTATTCCACATGTATATGGTGATTGTGCACTTGGAATGGAAATTGATGAATTGTAGGACACTTTGGCATGGTGAAGATTTTCGGCAGCCTTGGGACTCTTGGATAAATGTATGTGTTAATGAAGGTATTGGCAGAATATTGACATTGAGGATTGATGGATATGTATATAGAGTGATTGTGTAAAGTGTATGTAAGAATTAGTAATGTTTAGGTGTATATGTGATTGTACTTAGACTTTGTAAATTTGAGTTTTAATTGGTGTATTGAGGATAATTGTAATCTGCCCAAAGTGACTTTAAAGTGAAGTGGTATATGGTTTTGGTAATGTACCAAAACAGAATTGGTAAGGGAAGTGAACATATAGTAAGGTAAATGTGTCATTGATGTAGGTTTAAGCAAGGTAATTAAGGGCAGTATGCATTTTAACCTATAACTTTAAATGTGTAACCTCAATTGGTATGAGACCAATTGGAGGTGAAACTAGGCACAAAATGTGCCAACTTTCATTGAGAAAGCATACCAAAATTCTGCTTGCAAGGTGACATGAAAAATGACCAATTCGGATTAAGTGCAATTGAAACCTGAAAACTGACCAATTGGGCAGCTGTTAGTGTTTAGGCCATAACTCACTCAAAACAGGTCCAATTGATCTGAAATTTTAACCATTAATAGTTAAGACCCATACCTACAAGTCTTATGAAGACACCAAAACCCAGAAATGACCATAAGCAAGTCAAAAAGCTATCACGAGTTCGGGTCCAAAAACTGGCCGAACCAAAGTTGACCAAATTGACCTAAAATTGACCTAATTTGATGCCATTTGACCAGCAATAGTATAATGACCATAACTTGGTCTACTTAACTCAGAATGACCTAAAATTTTGCCCCGCGTTCCATAAGACATAGATCTACAAGTTTGTAGTTTTAACCGAAACCCAAAAACCGAGGGAACTAGGTCGTCCGGCTAGGTCAAACTAGTATCCCGGAATCCAGCAAGTTGCATTAAAATGCAGTATACATAGAAATGAGTTTGGTAAAACGTACTAACCCTAAAACCCTATCGAATGTGACATATTAATGACACTAAAACCTAATTTACCTAAAACGCATCGAGGGTCGGTATATTAGGTGATTGAGCAAATAATAGCCTTCAGTGAATTACTTATCGAACATTATCGTTAGAGACAGTTTAATTTAGTACTGAAACACTTCAAATTGTGTTTCTCAGTTACCAAAGACTCAGGAAAAGGGAAGGAAACACTGAGTCCAGACCGAGAGACAGTTATCAGAGGTTTGTGCACAACAGCTATTTCTTTTGAATTATTTTCAATTGAAATAAATTATGACTATTTGCATATTATTGTTTTAAGTTGTGAAATTGTGAAAAATGGTTTGAATGATATTTAATGGATACTTATTGATTGAAAAGCACTGTAATTGCTTTGAAACCACAGCTATCATGTACATTGATTGTATTCCTCGCTAGCTTGTCTAGTGGGATGAATTGAATTCCCTCTCTGGCTGAAGTGTTGAGGTGTGTGCCTATTGAGGACGAATAGAATGAGTACTCATATTTTTGCTAGCTAGCTATGTTATTCCTCATTAGTCATTGACTTTTGGGATGAATTGAATACCTCATTAGCCATCGGCTTTTGGGATGAATTGAACTTGGGAACATGATTAAAGCTGTGTGTGATTTATTGATGCATATTGTAAGATTGTAAAATGAGTTTAAATTCTTATTGACATTCACTGTCTTTTGAATTTAGCTATGTTTTGATTACTGAGATTTATTGTAATATTGTGTTAAATTCCTTATGACATTATTGTCTTGAATTTAACTATGGTTTTAAGTATCCACTATTTATATGATTTATGAATTGTGATTTAAATTGTATTTGATTAATGTTGTGCACCACTGAGACATTGTCTCAGCGATAGCTTTTTATTGTCACACAGTAGACAGATGAGCAAAGCAGACTAGGTCGCTAGTACCTCCAAATGAGACTACCGGGTATAATGAGTATACCAATATTTTGTATTTTGTAATGTAATGTATGTTCATTGTATGTACATATTGTTGTTGGTTTTGAGCAGTTGTAAATAAAAATTGTACATTGAAGTTGTAAAATAATTATGAGTTATTTTGGCTTGTAAAAATTGTATTATATTTCTTTTATCTCAGTCTTTGAAAAATCACTGTGAATTTGAGTTGAGAAATGTGTTGTGTTGAGAAATATGTTGGAGTTGAGATTTGGAAATATATTGAAGTGCTTTTTACAGGTTTTCTGAAGAACTGTTTTATCCAAAATACAGATGGCACTCTGCCAAAATTTTTACAGAAACTCCAAATAATTCAAATGTGTTAGTTCTATCACTTGATTGTAAAGGTTTTTAACACTTGTAAATAGTGCTCACCACTGTAAAAGAAGTAAGAAAAGTTTTTAAAATCCCTTGTAGTGTATTTAATGGATTATCAGTAGATGGAGTTGGTAATTCATTAGGTATACTACGGGATCATGTTATGCCTTACAGAGGGGTAGGGTATGACAGTTCAGGTGCTCCGCGCCAGTGAAGTTGCTCATCTCACTAAGGAGCTCAAAGCGAAAAAGGAAGAGGTGGTAACAAGGGAGGGCAGCACTTATGTAAATGCTCCCAAGGATCTCTTGGCCGAGCTCAAGAAGCGTTATCCCGAGGAGGACTTCTCCTAGATGGTCGACCTCGCTCCCTAAGACGAAGAGGAAAGCGAGGAGGAGGTTGAGGGTGAGAGAGGAAGTGAGCAAAATGTAGATCAGGCTGGGGGTAATCCTCCAGCCGAATGACTTGTACAAATTTTAATATGAAATGAAATTCCCTTTTGTTCAGTGAATGGATGTGATCGGAAAATCTATAAATTACTTAAGCACTTGATTGTCTGAGCATATTAAAACAACTAAAAGTGATCATTAATCTAAGTGTAAGAGGTCGGAAAACACAATAAGCATGAGATCGGCAGGGAACCAACGCTAAACGGGACTTGATTAAAATTGGAAATTTGGCTTGAACACTTAAGATCGGGATCATCATTAAACTGGATTGGAACCTTAACTTGATTATCCCTAAACTTTTAAAAGGGAGATCGGCAATAAAACTGGTGACATAAAGATCTAGTGTTGGTTCAATTTTGTTTGACAAGAGAGATCAAGAATGTAATTGACTAGTCAGGAGATTTGACAATTGGTTTGAGAGGTCGGTGAGGCTTTAAATGACATGGGGACTTAGTATTGATTCGATTCCTTTTGAGGAGAGATCGGAAATGTGGTTGTCCGGCAAAGAGAGATCAGAGATGTAATTGGCTGGCAAAGGGAAACTTAGTGCTGGGGATCGGTTTCGAAATTTATTGATTATGGGGATCGGCCAAAATATGGTGTCGACAAGGGCAATTAAATTAGGTCTGCTGAGAATTCACACCCCTGAATCCTCAACAGGCAACCTTTATACACCTTATTCCCTACCACACTGTGGCCTAGTGAATTTGTGAACAGAATATCTTGATCACTCTCCTTTACAGAAACTCCCCTCTCTATGGGTAGTTTGATGCAGATGTATGAATGAGTGGACCATGGATCCACCAATACATGCACAGATGTGTTGTAAAGGGAGAACGCACCCCTGATAACGTCCGGGGCATCTTGTTCCTCCTGAGCTCTTATGGCATAAGCTCTGGCAGGTGCTCTAGCCTCTAGCCTCTCAGCTGACTCAGATGCAGGCCTCAATGATGGACCAGTTGCCTCAGATTTATAAGGCTTCCTACCCCTTTGAGGTGCAGAGGCAGGCCTATCTGCTTGTGTTGGGGCAACTGTAGTAGTCCTCTTCGGACAATTTTTTATCTGATGTTCTGTAGATCCACACAGTAAGCATGCACCAGTCACTCGCCAACAGTCCCCCTTATACCACTTCTGGCAGTATGGACAGGCAGAAGATACTGGGGCTGGTCCCCTGAACACCGTCCCTGGAGAGCTGCCCACTGATGGTGTGGACTGGCCTTTCCTAGGTGTAAACTGTGGTCTAAGCCCCTAGCACTAACCCTGACCTTATGGTTGTACCGAACTCTGAGCAGGAGGACCCTTACTCTTCTTACTGGGAGCAGAAAATGAACTGGACTAACCTAGACCCCTCTTCTGCTGTCTTTCCCTTCTATTTTGCTCATTTATTCGGACTCTTTCTACTTTCGATGCAGCATCTACTAATTTCACAAAATCCATGATCTCCAATGTTGTTATCATGACTTTGATATTGTCATTGAGCCCTTCTTCGAACCTTCTGCACCTCTCTTCCTCTATAGGGACTATCTCCCTCCCATATCGGCTCAGTCTGAGGAATTCATGCGCATACTCTACCACTGGTAGTTGCTTCTGTCTCAGACTGATAAATTCTCTTATTCTCTCTTTTAAATACACTTTACTGACATACTTCTTCCTGAACTCTGTGAGGAAGAAATCACAGGTAATCTGATCCAGTTGCATCTCACTGGTTACTGTGTTCCATTACTGGTATGCATCATCTTGAAGTAGGGACACAATACCCTCCAGGTTCTGCTCGGGGGTGCAATGAAGCTATTTCAACACTCTGACTGTTCTATCCACCCAATTTTTCACCGTCATAAGGTCATCCTCCTTCTTCCCAAAGAAATCCATAGCCCCATGTTTTCGTAGTTTCTCCATATGGGACTTCTGTGGTGCTGGTGGAGGTTGTGGTGGTGGGATTGCCCCCATCATTTACTGATAAAATTCGATCATTTGCTAAAATAATGCAAACTGAGGTTGAGCAGGTGCCTCAGCTGCTAGTGGAGCAGATTCTCCCCTGCCTCTAGATTCAGCCCTTGGTGGAGCATGACTCTCCACTTCTTCATCAACTGCTCTTTGAGAAGCAGGATCCACATCCTAATCAAAATAAGAAAACAAATAGATCTGCATCAGTGTCACCTTAACACTTACAAATGCAATGCAATGGTATGCACTCTATCTAGGCCCAGAAACGCCTAAACCGATGCTCTGATACCACTAAATGTGACACCCCTTACCCGTCTACAGTGCAGCCGAGTAAGATATACCACACAGTGTGCCGGAGCACCAAATCATATTTCCATTACAATTTACCCTTTTTAATTCATTTATTTATAATTTTGATTAATCTGAATTTTTCACAAATTTTATAGAAAATTCGGCAGAGTGCCGGCTGTAAATTGGAAAAACAGTTCTTCTGAATCTGTTAAAAACACTTCCAATATAATCATATTATCAATCTCAGTCAACCACCAACATATTTCCACAATTTCTCAAATGACTTCAATATTTTAAAATTTAATTCGTTTTATATCATACTCAACTCAATAAGAAATACTCAAATTTATTATTGAACATGATGTATAAATAATTACACCAAAACATAATTACATGAGTTTAAAATATACATGGCAAAATAAAAGTCTAATTACAAAAGTTTACAAAATACAAAATGCTAAAAGTAGCCTAATGTCTTACCAATGCACTGCAAATGTGAGGTGACTATGGACTCTGTGTGCAAATCTGACAATTCACCCGGTCTGAGGTCTGTTGGACTCCCTAGCTATGTCTCCAGTACCTGTGCGTGGCAAAAGTGACGCGCTAAGCAATTTTGCTTAGTGGTGACAATATAAAATAAAATAACTAAAATAAAATGAATATGCAGAATGTAAGTTTACATTTTATGTAGACTTAATTTCTGACATTTATTGCAGTATTATTCGATTAAAATTAAGTAAGATTTATTTTAATTGCTCAAGTAACTTATACTAGTAGACTGGACTGGATAAACAAGTAAACTGGCACTGGGTACCAAGTACCTCAGGCTATCACACCATCGGTCACATTGTGTCTCCCGGTGTGCAATAGAACAACTAATAAGCTGTAATAATTATTAGGGATAAATCCCAAGTATAACAACTCAATCAACATAGCCAAAGGCTATTTTTACCACAGAGTGGCACGGAAGGCCATAAAATATAGAACGGCATGGAGCCATATGCAGTACTGCTAACAGAACCCTATTTGCATGCCAACCTATCCAAACCAATCTTACTTGGTGTACTAGGGCATGTTACACTCTTAAATTGTATAATTCTTGAAATTTAAGTTTATGTGTTACTATTCATTTCATTAATCAACTAAAATGTTGAGTTTTGCATAGGCAATAGTACATTGGTTTTAATACTCTCAACATACCATGTTTTGCATTCTAAAGTTGTTGGTATTGGTTGCCAATACCATTTCTAAGATTAAGGTTAGTTGTTTAAAATTTTTAGATTTCAGACCTTGTGATTTCTGTTTCATTGGTCATTTTTACAATGGGAATTTGACAAAGTTGTCAACATGAAAGTTGTTCCTTATTGTGTCTAGTTACATTTCCTTTTTTGAATTACTCCATTTGGAGTTTTGTAGCTCAAGTTATGGCCTAAACACCATAACTGGCCAGATTGCAAACTTTCCAGATTTTCTGGACTGACCAAATCTACAGTGTTTTGTGCTGTGACTACAGGTCACTTTTTGAACATGTTATGGTCAAAATATGGGTTTGGTTTCTTCATAAAAGTTGTAGGTCTATGTCTCAGCTATTTTCTGGTAAAATATCAGGTCAATTACACTGAGTTATGACTGAATGAATAAATACTATTTATTTAGTCATTTTGCCTAGGCAGAATACAGGTCACCCAAATTCGGGCAATCTTTAGGTAAACTTGGTTTGGTTTTCTGGGCAGGGTTTTCTTCACCAAAGTTGTGGCATTATGTGTCTAGTTTCATGTCCAATTGGCCTTGTACCAATTGAACCTGCATAACTCCAGTTATAGCTGCCCAAACCTGCTAGACTCACACCCAGTCCTATAGGTCACCAAGGGCAGCAACACTAACTTTAATTCCCACTAAACAAACCACTTCATTTCTTATTCACACATAACCAAATAGTCACTAATTGACCATTAAAACTTACTTTCACCATTACTTGATCAAAGTCTCAATTTCATACCCAAACCCTAACTCAATCATCTCAAATCATGCATTCACTTACCTTTCACTATCCTAAACAATAGATTAGTATTAAGGGCAGCCACAATACCATTTTAATTCTAGGAGATCTTCAAACTCTACCAAGTTCAAGGCTGCCAAAAATATTAGGGAAGGTATGCTCATGATTTTATTTAAATTTCTTATAAACATCCACTAAATTCTACTCCTTCCACATGAATTTAAAGAAAAAGAACAACTTTGGTCGCATACCTTTAATGGAGTAAATTTTCAAGCGTGTAAAAGCTCCTCCTTTCTACTTATTTTTGTTGTCTTTAGCTTGCCCAAGGTGTAAAACCAGTTTTTAATGAAATCACTAACGGGTTTTATGGTGGAGTTGAAGGGGAGATGGAGCTTTTGTGTGAGCAAAAATGGTGGAAGGGATATAGGAGCTGGTTCGGCTAGGAAGAAGAGATGAGGGCAGATATCTTTTTGCAATTTTGACTTCTTCTTCCTCTTTTTAATGTATTTAAATGTATTTAGTGATTTTTGATTGGCCAAAGAATTTTAATTACCTCATGCTTACATAAGCATTAGGTAATAAATCTAATTTATTTTCATTTTCTTTTCTTTCCTTTCCTATTCATTTTTAAATAATTTTTCATCAATATTTGTTCATATTTTATGTCATATAATTCACTTACATAAATGGACAAGTTGGTCAAAAATTATCTCTGAAGACGAAATGATCAAAATGCCCACCATTTGGCTCAATGAGCTAAAATTGTGTGTACCGATTGATTAAATTTTCTTTGTGTTTCCTTAACATTTTATTGTCATCGGAACCCCAATAATCCTTTCCAGAGGTCCCAAAAATTATTTCACGAAGCTTTCCCTGAGTCTAAGGTTGCTAATGGCCTTCATTGTCACTTCCCCTTCGGGTTACTCACCACTGGAGTTTTGGCTAGTTTAACCTTAGTGCTTTTCATTCCTAAAATTTTTCCTTGATTTTTATGAGCATTATTTAGTTTATTTATAACTCCTCACTCTAGTCTATTTATAATTTCAAATATTCTAGCTGCCCGGATCGACATTCGTTACCAGAATAGTAGACTATCTGGACTAACTAAAGTGGGGATGTTACAATTTCGATAGAATGCACTAGACTTTATTAGTTATTTTGTATTTTGTGTCCAGACATTAATTTTATCATGAAAACAATGAATCCATGTAATTATTTGTAAATCATGTAAATTAATGAAATTTGAGTATTTCATTTGTGAAATTGAGCATGAATGATATTATGAATTTGGATTGAGAATGGAGATCAAATGATTGTTTGAAAAATATGACATGATTTTGAAGGAGCGCAAGCATGAAAATTGTTAGATTAGAACATTGAATTCAAAAATTTTCTTCTAGGGTCTCATGCATCATACAAGATTCATTATATACCTAATTGATTTCAATGTTTAATTGTATATTAAACCCCTTTTAATATGTATTAGGATCTACATTTGCCATTTAAGATTTTTGAATTAACAGATTAATTCATTAGAACCCTAGATTAATTCAAGAACATGTGCACTAACCTTTTGATGCACTGTAGATGTGTTTGGTACCTTTGTGAAGCACCTAGGACCCCAAATGTTGTCCCTCTAATTTGTCCACCCCAAGATAACCAATGGCAGCCCCTTGAAAAGCTTCTCAAGCCTTGCCAACCAATTAGAAATTAGGGATTTGCCTTTAGAGAGGTTGTAGATGTATATAGGACACTAGAAACAATTTCTAGCAATTTTAATTCAAGAGAATATGGGCAATTCTCTTTGAATTGATGAGAGAAGAAGTAGAAGAGAGGAGAGGAGCTTCATGGGTGGCAGCACCTTTGAGAAAAAATCATAATATTATTTTGTTCTTTCATTCTTTTCCTTTTATAATTAGGTCATCACTTAAAACCCTTGCCGCATGTCATCACCTGATTGCACCTTAATTTTAATTGACCTAATCACATTAAGCCAAGTGTCAAAGCTAGGATTCATCTTGACTTTGATCATCATACATGATTGGAAGATAAATGGCAAGCTTATATGGTGCCATGTGTCACCATCTCATGGTGCCACATATCACCTTGTGAAATGACCAAATTACCTTTGTGTTGTAACTTTGAGTTCTCAATCCAAAATAATTATTTCTCCTCTTCTAATCAATTTTTATCAAATATAAATTAATTAATTAATCTCTATTAATTAATTTCTCAAAATTAAACTAATATTTAAACACTTTAAATATAAATTTAACTTATATTATACATCCAATAACCTAGATTTGGTTTCAAGCCATACTAGGGACTTTGCAATCTTATTACAAACTAAACCTATTTAATTAATCAATTAAACTCTTTAACTAATTAATTAAATCACATTTAACTTGGTAATTACTTGTGTATGTGTGTGACTCACTAGGCTCGTCACTAATTGGCAATGAGATATGATATTAATTCTTAATATCATCAGAACTCTTTCTTACCATAAATGATTTCTCTAAATCATTTTAGGCACCTCATAGACCATGGTTAACACCTAGCATAGCAAGCCATGGCCACCCAATTAGTAATAAGGAATACCTTAAATGAACCTTTAATCATATGTTACCATGTACTAGAATCTTTCTGTTACAAAATCCCAATTCGAGCTGGAGTCATGGTTTATGTCAAACCCCATTTGCTATGAATATTATATTCTCTTTTAATTCCAATTCTTTATTAAAAAGATTTTCTCATCAAAAACTCTTTTCTTATTAAATCTGTCTGTCCTGGCCAGGAACTTGAAACATCAAGAACAATTAAATGAACATAAGATTTTATTCCTATTTACTTAGAGTAACAGATTCCATCTTGATCAACACCTATCTCCATATATAACTACTAAGAGCCAACACATGCCCATATACCCATAAATAGTATAAGTATAAAAGCAGTATCAAATTCAAACTATCTATATACAAGATTACTATGTTATCTCAGGTCTAAAGATTATATGAATTGATATGATTTATGACAATGCAATGACAAGAGTAAACTCCATGTGCTTATCATAAGTGTCACTGGTTCGGCCTACTTATCATGTATAAGTGCCTATCATGTTTGTTATATGGCATGAGACTCACCATTCCATCTTATTTATATCTCATATAAGTACCTTGAGAACAACTGTCACTCATATTCTTAAAAACTTAAGAATAGAATTTTTAACAAAATATCAATTGACCTTTTCTATTATACATAAATATATTATGTAAACAGAAAAGTGAAATTACCTTTTTATTAATAAAACATGTACAAGATACATAATAAATGATATGCTCTAGGGCATACTTGTAATGATCGGGCTCCAACTACTAGAGGAATTGTCCGCTTTGGCCATAAGCCTCACGGTTTTATCCCATAGGCGAAATGGAGAACTTCCCAGGAGGTCACACATCCTAGGATTTTTCTCAAGCGAGCACACTTAATCTTGGAGTTCTTCTAACTCTCCAGGCCATTCCACCAAAAGGCGTCTCTAGTGATTAGTTCTCCCATTTTATATATCATTACTTTTTGAACCCAAGACCATCTCCTTGCTTTGCCGATGTGGGTTTGCCTAAGGGACCTTTCTCCCCCCCTTTCAAGACTCAGCGTCCTTGCTAAGGTTTGGCCCACCATCGCCCAACAGGACACATGAGTGGCTCTGATACCAATTAAATGTAACACCCCTCACCCGACTATAGTGTAGCTGAGCGAAGTGTGCTACATTTGGTGCTGGAGCACCCTATCTTACCTTACTTTATCCCTCTTATAATTTGATCTCATTATATTTTAATATCAATTATTTTTCGATGAAGAAATCAACGGAGTTTCTCCTATTTTATTACCAGTTGACGTATTTTACTATTCACTTGTTTGAAAATTTCAATAATATTTTACAATAAAAATCTCATCAATTATTCTCATTACTCACATCTCATTCATATATCTCAATTTCATATTCATTTCCATGCATTTCCATTCATGCACAATTATATATATAAGTTCTCAAGTTTCATTAATTTACATGATTTACAGACTGATTACACAAATTCATAATTTACATGATCTATAAATTAATTATAATTCCATAATCTATATTTCAACATACAATTCATAGTTTACATTACAAATAATAACTAATTATAATGTACAAAATATATAATATGATCTATATGGGCCCTATCTACATGCATTACTGAGGAGGTGATAACCTTGAACACTCTGCAGATCAGAACTCCAAAATCTCTATTTAGTATTGGCTGGGCTTTAACTTCAGTACCTGCGCGAGGAAACAAATCCATCACGCTAAGCATTGCTGCTTAGTGGTGCAATAATATAACAAGAAATAATGTATACAAATAAAAAATAATTGGAGCATATTTTCTATACTCAAGAATTTTACTGGGTTCATATGAAATTTGTCATACAGTACATTTTTTTTGTCATTTATTTAGTACATTTTTTTTGGTCATTTATGTTGCTCTCTAGAATTACTTCTTTCATAAGTTTACAATAATCATTTATATAATGTACAAATAAATCTAAAATTTATACTTATACTTATATTCTTATGAAAATCACATTTGTAATGTTATTTAAGTTATAATTCTTCTACTAGTCTTTTTATCACTTCTTTGATACTTTCTAAGTTGTTTACAATCATTTCGTAATATTTAAAATTTTTTAGAACTAATTTAATTTATTTCAGATCATTCTAAGGAACAAATTTTTGGAGCTAGTCTAATTTATTAAAATAAGTTATTAATATTAGCAATTAAAAATGCTAGAAAGTAAATAAATGAGAAGAAGTTCCGAAATAAATTACATTAGCTCCAAAAATTTATTCCTTAGAATGATCTGAAATAAATTAAATTAGTTCTAAAAAATTTTAAATATTACAAAATGATTGTAAACAACTTAGAAAGTATCAAGGAAGTGATAAAAAGACTAATAGAAGAATTATAACTTAAATAACATTACAAATGTGATTTTCATAAGAATATAAGTATAAGTATAAATTTTAGATTTATTTGTACATTATATAAATGATTATTGTAAACTTATGAAAGAAGTGATTATAGAGAGCAGCATAAATGACAAAAAAAAATGTACTACATAAATGACAAAAGAAAAATATACTGTATGGCAAATTTCATATGAACCCAGTAAAATTCTTGAGTATAGAAAATATGCTCCAATTATTTTTTATTTGTATACATTATTTCTTATTATATTATTACACCACTAAGTAGCAATGCTTGGCGCGATGGATTTGTTTCCTCGCGCAGGTACTGAAGTTGAAGCCCAGCGAATACTAAATAGAGATTTTGGAGTTCTGATTTGCAGAGTGTTCAAGGTTGTCACCTCCTCAGCAATGCATGTAGATAGGGCCCATATAGATCATATTATGTATTTTATACATTATAATTAGTTATTTGTAATGTAAACTTTGAATTGTATGTTGAAATATAAATTATGGAACTGTAATTAATTTGTAGATCATGTAAATTATGAATTTGTGTAATCAGTCTATAAATCATGTAAATTAATAAAACTTGAGAACTTATATATATAAATTGTGCATGAATGGAAATGCATGGAAATGAATATGAAATTGAGATATATGAATGAGATGTGAATAATGAGAATAATTGATGAGATTTTTATTGTAAAATATTATTGAAATTTTCAAACAGGTGAATAATAAAATATGTCAAGTGGTAATAAAATAGAGGAAACTCTGCTGGTTTCTCCGTCGAAAAATAATTGATATTAAAATATAACGAGATCAAATTATTAAAGGGATAAAGTAAGACAAGATAGGGTGCTCCGGCACCGAATGTAGCACACTTTGCTCAGCTACACTGTAGTCGGGTGAGGGGTGTTACATTTATAAAAATTTGGACCATTTCTCGATTTGTGCGTGTCATCCTTGCGCAGGGGCCATGCTAATCTTCACTGTATCGTTCCCTTAGGCAAATCCCACATCGGCAAAGCACGGAGATGGTCTTGGGATCAAAAAGTAATGATATATAAAATAGGGGAACTAATCACTAGAGGCGCCTTTTGGTGGAATGGCCTAGAGAGTTGGAAGAACTCCAGGGTTAAGCATGCTCGCTTAAGAGAAATCCTAGGATGGGTAACCTCCTGGGAAGTTCTCCATTCTGCCTATGGGACAAAACCGTGAGGCTTATGGCCAAAGCGGACAATTCCTCTAATGGCTGGAGCCCGATCGTTATAATACTACTAACAATCTTCCACTAGCACTAGAGCCATTCATTACAATACCTTAGACCCATCTTCTCAAGATGTCGGTCTAGCTGAGTTTGTAACATAGGCTTAGTGAATGGATCAGCTGGATTTTCAGCTAATGCTATTTTCTGCTTGGCTACATTGCCTCACCCAACTATCTCTCTAAAAATGTGGTAGCGTTTTTCTATGTGTTTGGATTTCTGGTGAGACCGGGGTTCCTTAGTGTGACACCCCTTACCCGTGTACAATATAACCGAGTAAGTAATGCCACACGGTGTACCGGCACACTCTAATATACCTTAATTAATTTATATCATGCTTTTGAATATAATTTATGAAATATAATTTATTTAAGCCATTTATCGAAATTATTATTTATTTGGGGTTCCGAAAATTTTAAAGAAAATCCGGCAGAGTACCGGCTAAAAATGGAGAAAACAGTTCTTCGGAACCTGTGAAAAACACTTCCTATATTCATATTTAATCATCTCAACTCCATTTATCAAAATCTCAACAATTTTCAATTTCAGTTCTCAATCATTCATCTCATTTGATAAGTTATGCCACTCAGTGTGCCGGAGCACTCTATTTTATCTTAATTCATTTTTATCATAGTTTTGAACATAACTTGTGAAATATAATTCATTTTAAACCATTTATCGAAATTATTATTTATTTGAGGTTCCGAAAATTTTAAAAAAAATACGAAAATTAAGTATCAGGAATGATTATAAAAATACAAAGAAGCTCAAGATCATGAAGGAAATAATTAACAAAATGCATGAAGAAGTTAATATCATAAAACGTAATTAGCCATCGACTAAACAATAAGTTAGTAATTATTCATTTCTTATAACACAATAGCTAGGAAATTATTATTTTTACTTGCATATTATCTTTTCTTGTATTATTGGCACCACTAAGCTTTATGCTTAGCGCGTCGCTTTTGCAATGCGTAGGTACTGAAGATTTGGACCGAGGGCCCAGTAGACCACAGATTCGGTAAGGCAGTTCACAGTTCTGCATAGTGTCCGTGTCACCTCACCGTCTACAGTGCATTGGTAGGACACTAGGCTTCATTTTGGTATTTTGTAATTGATTTTTATTTTCCTTTGTGTAAATGAAACTTATGTAATGTATTTTGATTTTCATGTAAATAATGCAATTTTGTGTTTGTAAATGGAAAAGTGAATATTGATCTGTGACTGTTACACTTAGCCTGTATGACTGCTTCATTATTGTCACAGTGGAGTGGAACTGCTGACTCAATGGAAGGAACTAGTACAATGTCTGTCACGAACTTCTTTATATAAATAGCTTCTTTTGCAGCATCTGATGCAGTAATATACTCAGCTTCTGAAGTGGAATCTGTAGTCGTACTCTGTTTGGAACTCTTCCAACTGACTGCACCTCTATTACAAATGAACACATACTTAGAGGTAGACTTTCTATCATCGATATTTGATTGAAAATCAGAATCAGTATAACCATCCAATTGTAAGTCATCACCTCCATATATCAAGAATAAATCCATAGTTATTCTCAAGTACTTAAGGATATTCTTGACAGTTATCCAATGTTCTAAACCTATATTGGATTGAAATCTGCTAGTTAAACTAACAACATATGCGATATCCGGCCTAGTACACAACATTGCATACATCAAACTTCCAATAGCCGAAGCATATGGAATCCTGGCCATTTTATCTCTTTCTTTAGGTGTCTTTGGAGACATCTCTTTAGAAAAGTGGATACCATGTCTCACTGGTAACAATCCTCTCTTGGAATCAAGCATGTTAAACCTCTTTAACACCTTTTCCAAGTATAGACTTTGGGATAAACCAATTATTCTTTTCGCTCTATCTCTATAGATGCGAATCCCAAGAATATAGGTTGCCTCCCCTAAGTCTTTCATGGAGAATGTATTTGATAATCATACCTTTATAGCTGTCAAAATACCTATGTCATTACCTATCAACAAAATGTCATCCACATATAAGATAAGGAAAGTGATAGCACTATCACTAACCTTCTTATACACACATGGCTCATCCTCATTTTTTATAAAACCAAATGACTTAATAGCTTCATCAAAATGAATGTTCCAACTCTTCGAACCTTGTTTCAACCCATAAATGGATCGCTTTAGCTTGCATACCTTGGAATCATCTTGGCATTCAAAACCCCTAAGATGTTCCATGAAAATGTTTTCTTCAATGTATCCATTGAGAAAAGCTGTTTTGACATCCATCAGCCAAATCTCATAATCATAGTATGTAGCTATTGCTAATAGAATCCTAATTGATTTAAGCATGGCAACAGGAGAGAAAGTCTCCTCATAGTCGATTCCTTCCCTTTGGCGAAACCCTTTCGCTACTAGCCTTGCTTTATAGGTTACTACCTTTCCATCAGAACCAATTTTCTTCTTGAAAATCCATTTGTTCCCTTTAGGTATAATACCTTCAGGGGGGTCAATAAGATTCCAAACTTGATTCTTATACATGGAATCAATCTCGGATTTCATAGCATCAATCCATTTTAAAGAGTCTATATCTGATATAGCTTCTTCATAGGTTAGTGGATCATCTCCATGATCTACTTCTTTATGAGTAAACAACTCTTGTTCTTCTTCATGAAGAAAACCATATCTCACTGGTGGGTGAGATATCATGGTTGATCTGTGAGGAATTACAGTAGATGTTTCATCAACAGGTGTAGGTTGACTAGATAGATCTATATCCATCTAATCTGTTGGTTGGTCAGAATTATTCAATTTTAATTCTATTTGCCTTCCTTTGCCTCCTTCTTGAACAAACTGTTATTTCAGAAATGTGGCATCTCTACTCACCACAACCTTTTGTGGTGTAGGCAAATAAAAATAATATCCAAAACTCTCTTTTAGATATCCAACAAATCAACCTTTTTCTGATCTGGTTTCCAATTTATCAGTGTTCAGCTTTTTTGTATAAGCTAGACAACCCCAAATCTTAACATGCTTAAGGCTTGGTTTTCTTCCATGCCATATCTCATAAGTTGTGGAAGATACTGATTTTGATAGAATTCTATTCAGAATATGCAAATTCTAATACAAATTCTTAATAAGAGATTGGCATATCAGTATAGCTTATCATACTACATACCATATCTAATAGAGCACGATTTCTCCTTTCAGATACACCATTCAGCTGTGGTGTTCCTGGAGGAGTCAGCTGGGAAACAATGCCATGCTCTTTTAAGTACTCATCAAATTCAGTACTCAAGTATTCACCTCCACGATCTGATCGAAAATCTTTAATACTTTTTCCTGTTTGATTTTCTACTTCAAATTTAAATTCTTTGAACTTTTCAAAGGATTCATGTTTGTATTTCATCAAATACAGACACCCAAACCTTGATTTATCATCAGTAAAGGTAATAAAATAATGAAAACCACCTCTAGCCATTTCTTTAAATGGACCACATACATCACAATGTATTAGCTTCAAAATATTTTTAACTCTTAGTCCTTGTCCAACAAAGGGTGATCTAGTCATTTTGCCCTGAAGGCAGGATTCACAAGTTGGAGTAGGCTCAGAACCCAATGAGGATAAAATCCCCATTTTCTCCAGTTTTGCAATCCTATCTTCTGCAACGTAACCTAACCTTAAGTGCCAAAAATATTTTGAAATTGAGTTGATTTTTATCATGGCATTGCATTCTTTTAGATCACTTGCATTCATTTTGTGTTTTACATTATTATCCAAATAATAAAGACGATCATGCATATAACCCGAGACAACATATTTATTTCCAAAATAAATTTTGCAAACATCATCTGTGAACTGAAATTCATAGCCATTTCTAGTCAAATTAGATATAAAAATGATGTTCTTAAAAGTATCAAGTACTTATAAGATATTATTCAAACACAAAACATGTCCAGACATGTAAAAAGATTTAGATCCTATGGCTAAAGTTTCAACAGTTGAGCCATCATTAACACGGAGTCTAACATCTCAAGAACGCAAGCGGCTACTGTTTGCTAGTTCCTGCATATCATAAGAAATGTGAGAACTGGCACCGGTATCTAAAACCCAAGCTGTAGATGAACTATGAGTATCATTAGAATCTAAATAACAAGATTTGGACATACCTTCCGAAGGTGTATCCTTCTTGTCCTTCAGAGAAGCAAGATATCCTGGGCAGTTCCTTTTCTAGTGCCCATCCTGCTAGCAGTGGAAACACTTTCCTTTGCCTCCATCAGCTTTGGTCTTCCCTTTCTATTTAGCTATCTTTTTAGAAGGACCAAGAATTTGAGGTTTCTTTTTCTTATTGCCCTTCTTCTTATTGGACTTTCCAGCAGAAGAAGATGCAATCAAAGCTATTGCCTGGCATATTCTTTTGGGCAATAACCAGCATGTTAGGTAAACTAGCCAAGGTATATTCCTGCTTAGTCATATGCAAATTTGTCACAAAATTCCCAAATGACTCAGGTAGGGACTGAAGGATCAAATTCATCTGCAGTTGGAAATCCATGTTAAAATCAAGATGTTCCAGCTACTCAATCAACTGAATCATCTTGTGGACATGATCCCCAATATTCTGTCCCTCAGACATCCTCATGTGGAATAGCGGTCTAGATATCTCACACCTAGCATTCCTACTGTGCTCACCATACAACTCTTGCAGGTGAAAGAGGATCTCACTTGCATATTGCATGTTTTCATGCTGCTTCTGTAACTCATTACTCATAGAAGCAAGCATGTAACACTTGGCTCTCATATCATGCTCCTTCCACTTGTCCAAAGTTTCATATTCCTCTTGAGGTAAGGGACCAGGAACCTTTGAGTCTATAACATATCCTATATGTTCAAGGTTTAGGACAAGTTTCAAATTTCTTAGCCAATCAGAAAGATTAAGTCCTGTCAACCTATTGAGATCAAGTATGCTTGCAAGGATATTGGATGGTGGTGGTTGTAGTGTGCTCATTATTATCAGGAAATTAACTGTAGAAAATAACCAAATTAATTAGTAAATGTATCATGTAATTAACCAAAATGATTATGGTCTTTTAATCAAATTGGTCCTCCCACTAACTTAGCGAATCCTACACTTCCAAAATAGAAAACGAAAATCCTAGTTGGATGGATTTCTAGTGGGTGATTAAATTCTTATAGTCTTATTAATCATCCTCAGGCACATCCATTAGTGGAATTACAATAAACTGTAAGTGAGCAACTCCTTGCCCATCAAATCTCATGTGAGGTTCAATCCTTTATCTAGCCCCTAATGCTCAAAATCTTAGGCACATCCATTATTGACTTATCTTGCATTAGTTAAGTTGATCCCTTTGAGCCAGTAAACATATAAATAATTTTTATGTCCTCAGGCACATCCATTATTGGCTACCAAACCATTGACATATTTACAACATCTCATGCTTAATAATTATTCTTAAGAAAATCTATTAAATTAATTGTATCATATGTAAGTTATATAAAATTTCTTAAAATAATTGCCTCAATGGAGGGCCCATGATATAATTACTTTAATTATACCATTTCCAACTTAATCATTTGTTTAGAAGATTTAGTGGTCAGCTTAATTACTATTATGGTCTCACTTTGCACATTATCCAATTAGCATGTATATATCATATACTTGCATACATTCCCATACATCTCATGCATACATGGATAAATAATAAATATGGTATGATCATGGACTTTCTAAGGGATTCAATTCTGAGACACCAAGAATTGAATCAGGGCATTCCTAGGTGCATTTCATTCATTCATTTTACAAGATTTGCTGAAGAAGTACATAATCAATACTTGATCTTGAATTTCTCACACTGGTCCCATCAATGCTCTTGACCTCCTTGATCTTCTTGCAATCCATTACATTGTAATCCTTAGCATACCAAGGCGAATTTACAAGAACATGGACTTTAAAGTCCTCAAATAAATGAAATTACAACCCAAAAATATTACAACCTTTATAATACATGCCACCCAAATAAATTAATTAATTTACAACCCATAGAAAAATAAAAGAAATAAATCCAATCTCATTGGTCTTTTATTGTCCATGATCATCCATCATGCATATTACCATTTAATAATTAAATAAAACATACATACTAAAATTAAATTGGATATCTCATATTCAACTAAAAAAAATCAGATTTGAATTTCATTCAAACAAATTTAAAAATTTAGATTTAAATCACATTCAAACAAATTAAAAAATTCAGATTTGAATCACATTCAAACAAATTCAAAAATTCAGATTTGAATCACATTCAAACAAATTTAATTGTGTAATTATAATTCCTAATTAAATAATTTAATTAGTCATAGGCATAATTATGGACATCAAAGCATACAACAATTGCACAATTGAAGTCCAATACAATGTGCACCATGGTGGTGCTCAAACCATGCACACCAAGGTGCACAACCAAGCATGCCGCCATACTCTTCTTTGCAACCAGCAATGAATCAATCATCTTATGATCAAATCATATAATTAAATCATATATTAAATAATCTAAATGGCAAATATAGTGGCTCTAATACCAATTGAAGGAGCGGAAGCATGAAAATTATTAGATTAGAACATTGAATTCAAAATTTTTCTTCTAGGGTCTCATGCATCATGCAAGATTTATTATATACCTAATTGATTTCAATATTCAATTGCATATTAAAACCCTTTTAATATGCATTAGGATCTACATTTTCCATTTTAGATTTTTGAAGTAACAGATTAATTTATTAGAACCCTAGATTAATTCAAAAACATATGCACTATCCTTTTGATGCACTATAGATGTGTTTGGTACCTTTGTGAAGCACTTAGGACCCCAAATGTTGTCCCTCTAGTTTATCACCAATGGCAGCCCCTTGAACAGCTTCTCAAGCCTTGCCAACCAATTAGAAATTAGGGATTTGCCTTTAGAGAGGTTGTAGATGTATATAGGATACTAGAAACAATTTCTAGCAATTTTAATTCAAGAGAATATGGGCAATTCTCTTTGAATTGATGAGAGAAGAAGAAGAAGAAGAAGAAGAAGAAAGGAAAGAAGCTTCATGGGTGGAGGCACCTTTGAGAAAAAATCTTAATCTTATTTTGTTCTTTCATTCTTTCCCTTTTACAATTAGGTCATCACTTAAAACTTTTGCCACATGTCATCACCTGATTGCACCTTAATTTTAATTGACCTAATCACATTAAGCCAAGTGTCAAAGCTATATTTGATCTTGACTTTGATCATCATACATGATTGGAAGACAAATGGCCAGTTATATGGTGCCAAGTGTCACCATCTCATGGTGCCACATGTCACCCTGTGAAATGACAAATTACCCTTGTATTGTAACTTTGAGTTCTCAACCCAAAATAATTATTTCTCCTCTTCTAATCAATTTATATCAAATATAAATTAATTAATTAATCTCTATTAATTAATCTCTCATAATTAAATTCATATTTAAATACTTTAAATATAAATTTAACTTATACTATACATCCAATAACCTATATTTGGTTTCAAGCCATGCTAGGGACTTTGCAATCTTTTTGCAAATCAAACCTATTTAATTAATCAATTAAACTCTTTAACTAATTAATTAAATCACATTTAACTTGATGATTACTTGTGTATGTGTGTGACTCATTAGGCGCATCACTCATTGGCAATAAGATATAATATTAACTCTTAATATCATCAGAACTCTTTCTTACCATAAATGATTTCTCTAAATCATTTTATGCACCTCATAGACTATGGTTAACACTTAGCATAGCATGCCATGGCCACCCAATTAGTAATAAGGAATACCTTAAATGAACCTTTAATCATATGTTACCATTCACTAGAATCTCTCCGTTACAAAATCCCAATTCGAGCTGAAGTCATGATTTATGTCAAACCCCATTAGCTATGAATATTATGTTCTCTTTTAATTCCAATTATTGATTAAAAAAAATTTTCTCATCAGAAACTCTTTTCTGATTAAATCTGTCTGTCCTGGCTAGGAACTTGAAACATCAAGAACAATTAAATGAACATAGGATTTTATCCCTATTTACTTAGGGTAACAGATTCCATCTTGATCAACACCTACCTCCATGTATAACTAGTAGGAGCCAACACATGCCCATATACCCATACATAGTACAAGAATGAAAGCAGTATCAAACTCAAACTACCTATATATAAGTTAACTGTGTTATCACAGGTCTAAAGATTATATGCACTGATATGATTTATGACAATGCATTGACAAGAGTAAACTCCATGTGCTTGTCATAAGTGTCACTAGTTCGGCCTACTTATCATGTATAAGTGCCTATCATGTTTGTTATATAGCATGAGACTCACCGTTCCATCTTATTTATATCTCATATAAATACCTTGGGAACAAACATGAATACAATCTTTCTGGATAAGTCATGTCCTATGTGAAGTATCCTCGATTGTGAATCAATTTATGATATTTTGTGCTAGAGATACTATCACTCATATTCTTAACAACTTAAGAATAGAATTTCTAACAAAATATCAATGGACATTTTCTATTACACATAAATATATTATGTAAATGTGTAATGGAAAAGTGAAATTTCCTTTTTATTAATAAAACATGTACAAGTTACATACTAAATGATATGTTATATGGCATACTACTAACAGATTTTTGAGATTATGAAAAATTTATATGTTTGAAATTATTGTTGAGATTTTAAATAGGTAGAAAATCATCAAATTGTTAATAAATTAGAGGAAACTCTATCGATTTCTCTGATTGAATGAGTAAATTTTAATTTACAAAATTAACTTTAATTACCAGGAAAAATAATAAGATAAGATAAGGTGCTCTGGCACAGAATGTAGCACGCTTTGCTCGGCTACACTGTAGATGGATAAAGGGTATTACAATTGTTTTTAGTCAATGGTGAAATTAAAATAGATCAATGGTGAAAATTATGACAAGTCAATTAACCGAGAGAGAGATCAATAATAAAATAAATATAACACTTTAGTTTATTTAAATTAATTTTGATTATGGGTTAAAAAAACTTTTTCTATTGAGCTAAAATTTTCCCAAAAAAAACCTATAGCTGCAAAAATTAAAAAAAATGTATTTATATAAATGTAAAATTTTTCATTTAATTAAATAGTTATTTTTTAATAAAATTTTATAATTATGTTAGTTAAATTGTTAATTTTTAATAGCAATGTTATGCCTTACCTTTTCTTAAGATATGACATAATCTTGTAATATGCCTAATGAATTACCTAACTACATCTATCGATAATCCATTAAACATACTACAAAAGATTTTGAATGATTTCAAGCTCATATTTTAAATTAAACTTGGTGATAAAGGATTTAAGAAACATACTATGAAATTAATTAAGAAGCAAAATAAGAAATTTTAAAACTTAAAGAAATTTTACAAAAATTTGGCATGGTGATGGCTAAAAATTCAATGAACTAAAAATTTAAAATCTGTTTAATAAAACTTGTAGCAAGATACATTGATCACAATTACTCAACAAATCAATAATTCATCAAATCCACATTTCTTCAATGATTTTCTTCATTCGATATCCAAAAAGGAATAAATATTTACAAATTTATATTCATTGGAAATCAACAAAATAATATTACATTGTTTTTGTATAACTACTAAAATGATTTTTACATATATACAATTTTTATTTACATCAGAAATAAAATTCAAAAAGAGAAACCTAAAACTTATACCCTGTTTGTCAAGGAGTACAGCTCTTAATGCGCTCACTTAGCTACTTTTTCTTTTTCGCTACCTGCAACAGCATAAGAAAAAGCTATCGCTGAGCATATAACTCAGTGATGCATAACTATTAATCTTTAAAATCATCATAAAATAGGATTTTATCAAACCATGATAAATTATTCAAGATGTTCAATTTCCATAAAATATGAAAACAATAATAGTGTTCTCAATTCTCAACAAATCGTTATATACAAATCATTTATTTTCACAACATATTTATCAAAACAATTAAAATCATTTGTGTTGCCATCTACATATATACAGTTTAAGCCATGACACAAAATTTTACGACCAATGCCGCATTGTACACCACGACAAAGCTATCTCAACCCCATAGCCATTACTATTGGGGGAAGTAAGGCTAGCTAGCAAATATGAATGCATTCATTCGATCTCAACCTCAACTGGCAAGCTAGAGAGGGAAGGTAACAAATCAATCTCAACCTCATTAACCGTTATTAATGAGAGAACAATCAAAGTTTGCCATCCCAACTATGATTTCAAAATAATTTGAAACAGTTTCTATTCAAATCACAACATTTCAAATCATCACATAAAAGAATTTCCATTCAAATCATCACAAATCCGCATATAGGATTGGTAACACATCAAATTCTCAAATCACTTTTAAAACACATTCAATCTAGCTACCCCTTTGCTACAGTAAATTCAAATGGCCAACATCCGCCTTTTAAACACAATAACACATTCTTTTCAACATTCAAAATTTTCTCAAAACAATGTAGCATTTCTTAAACACAAAGGAAATTCACAATAGTTTCATTTACAAATTCAAAATACAAGGGAAATTCAAGTTGTGCTCAAACCTAATTTTAAACTTCTTTCTTGGCCTTAATTCTCCCTGTGTTCCAAAGTTCTTTTCTCCATTGAAAATACATAATTTCAAAAGCTTCAATACTCATTCTAACTTCTACTTATAGCTAGTCAATTAAATTCCTAAAATTGCTATACATTCTAACCACACCCAACTGTAGGGTAGTATTAGAACATAACCTTTAAACCTAATTTCAACCTAGTTCTAATCATAAATTATCAAAGTAATCTTCATGAAAGTTGTTCCTGCATGTCTTGGCTTTAATTAACATTTTGAATCTCTTAATTTGGTGTAATACCTTCACCGTAGGTAGTCCGTATGTTCTATTGTTCCGATGACTAATGTCTATTCGGACAGTCAGAATGTCTGGAGCTACACTTAAGCTAGGGTGACGAGACATAAATTGGTGAAATAAAGACCAAGAAAAATTAAGAAAAAATAAAAAAAAAATGAAATGTAACTAGGTTAAACGAGCAGGAACCACGGCGATGGGTGACTATACTGGGAAGTCACTGCATAGACAGTTGATGAACTCAGACCTGCGAGGAACCCTAGGAAATCATTTTCGGGACGAAATTAAGGGTTTATTAAGGTACAAATGACATTAAAAATATCAAAGAATTTAGTTAATTAGTACAAGTGAAAATAAAAATAAAATTAACAATATAAAATTAAAGGAACCGTCGGATCGGGGATTTAATCAGTATTACCAAAAAAGGTTGACTATAACCCGAAGAGGGGCATTTTGGTCATTTGGCACCTAGAGTTGACTTTTGACCTAAATGTTCATTAAAATAAGTGAAATTAAAAATTTTGAAAATCCCATGAAAAATGTGAAACTATAGGTAATATAATTAAAGGAATATAAAAGGAAATTATTACAAATATTAAAACTGTAATTATTATAATAATTAAATAAACTTTAGCAGAGTATATAAAGGCATAAGATAAAAATTTTAATCCACTCAAGTCATCTTCTTCATTTCATCTCATCCATGGCCGAATCCTTCTCTCCCTTCCTCCATGAGTTCTTTTCATGCAAGCTTTAAATCCCCTCTATTTTCAACAAAAAACTATAAGTTCACTTCACAAAAATTAGTCCCCACACCTTGGGAAGTCTACAGGTAGCAAAGGAAAAGAGAAATCTTGAAGTTTTCACAAGGTTGAGAAGTAGCCATTAAAGGTTAGTACTTATATTCTCTTCCTTTCTTCATTGCATATTGAATTGAGGTTAAGGTGAAATGAATTTTGTATGAAATCAAAGGAAATGATAAGTTATGAGAATTGTTGGATTTCGGCAGCCTTAGTCCCCTTAAGAGTTCGATGAATTCCTAATTATAATGATTATTGATGATGTTAATTGATACACTTAAATGCATTGGAAGTGATATTGCATGTGATACGCATAAATTAGGGGAACTTGAATTAGGGTTTCATCATAAATTAGGGTTTGGTGAATATGATAGAAATTGAGATGAATTGATGATGTTTAGAAGTGCCATGAATGCCAATTTGTAGTTTGGGAGTTGGAGGAATGAAATTGGAAGTGTAAATTTTTTTGCAGGTTGAGAATTGTTGAATCCAATATGTGTTTTGAGCAATAAACAAAATTGTGTTGCTCCAATTGGTATGACACCAATTGGAGATAAAACTATACCGAAAATGCTTCATTTTTCATGAAGAGACCACGCCCAAATTCTGCCCAAAAATTGACCAAATTGTTGTCCCAATCCGAACGACCAAATGATGAACCCAGAAAATTGATCAAATGAACAGTACACATTCAATTGGCCATAACTCCCACTAGACAGATCCAAATGACCTCAATTTTATACCATTGGAAAGCTTAGATATAGGACTACAACTTTAATGAAGACCACAGAGCCAAGAAATACCTTAAACCAATTCAAATTGTTAGCCCAAATTAGGTAACAAAACTGCCCATAACCATATTGCCCAGAAATTGCTAGATATAGGCTTGCTTGACCAGTTTTGGCAAAGAAGCCATAACTTGGTCTACAGAAATCCAAATGAAATGAAACCAGTGGCAAAATGTCCACAAGACATCAATATACAATATTGGTATTTTGACCAAAACTCATAAATCAAGGGAACTAGGTCAATTGGCTAGATCAATTTAGTATGCAAAATTCTGGAAATTGCCCAAGTGACTATTTGACTCCAGAACAGTCTTTTAGTCATATCTCTCACTAGGAAACTCCAATTGGGAAGAGCCATATTGTTCTGGAAACCTGAGAAATAGAGCTCCAACTTTGTTTTAGACACTTTCCTCAAATTATAAATGTAAGAATCCCAAAAGTTGAGTCAAAGCCACTGACCTATACTAGGATCCTGTTGGCATAGCGTAATTGAGTCCAGGCTAGTGATTTGGCTATAAGTAATTCTACAAAACTTGAAAAATTGAAATCTAAAATTTTGAGTGACCATAAGACATAGGCAATAAACTCTATGAAGAATATTAAGCCTAAAAGTGAATGCAACATGTCTAATTAAATTGGTAAAGTGTAATTCCAAAATCTGCCTAGCTAAGGATCCAGAATTAGGAAATGAACCAGTTATGGTTATTTAACCATAACTTGAGTTCCAAAAATCCAAATGACATGATTCAAAAAGGGAAAACAAGACAAGACATCAAAGAACAACTTCCATGAAGGAAGTATGGCCAAACAGTGGCCACAAAGTGACCAAATTGATAGGTAAATTTAAGACATTAAAACTAAACCTAAAGAAAGGTTCACAAACAAATTATTTTATTGTAGAGTTTTAACCTTAATATGTTACTAAACACTGAATTACATGAAATAGGTATGTGGGACCCACTTTTTCACTATAAAATGATATGAAAAATTTAATAAGTAATTAATAATACTTAATTGCCCTAAGTAAATCTAGGCTTATATATATAGTTTGGATCGATTGGTATACCAATTAGCAACTACAAATAGTAGTACTGCCTACATGAATAATCATTGACCAATAAAATATATCTGATATGATTGTTCTACAGGCTATATGCCTGCCCATTGGCCATTGTGCTTAATTTCATTTCTGGCTTTGATAGCCTGCCCGCTGGCCTTGTGCCTGACATGATAGTAGTATACAGGGTAGACAAATGGAGGTCTAACCAGTATACTCCCGTGTATATAGCCTTATAGTCTGTTATAGATTACTTGGGCACTATTATAAATTAATTAAGACTGAAAATATGAGAAATGAATAGAAAAGATACCGATAAATTTAATTATTTCCAAAGAGCAGAAAATTCATAACTGACTTAGAATTTATGAAATTAGCCTAAAATTATCATTTTTAATTACTCAGTTATTTTCTTTAAAGTTATGCACCACTAAACAATTTGCTTAGCGCATTGGTTTTCCATTGCGTAGGTACTAGAGACCAGGCACAGCCATAGCAGCAGCCGCAGCAGTAATGCCCTGACAAAGATTTGATCAGATCTAACAGTGTCTGCTAGTCACCTCAGCAGAGTAGTTTTGGTAGGGCCCATGTATATTTAGTTTTGCATTTTGTTTATTGTATATAAGTAAATGATGTAAACCTTTTTTAGATATGTAATTCAATTTTGAAATTGTAAATAAATTGTAAATTATTGTAGATGAATTTCATTTGAATGAATGAATGAAAAGTATATTTTCTTGAAATTGTATAAGTAGAAATGGTATGATATGACATAATGTATATGTAAATATGAGATAGATATGAAATTGCTTTAACTGGTGAATAGTGAAACCCGCCAGATGCTAATAAAACAGAGGAGGCTCTACCCGAGTATCCACAGAAATAATTTGTGATAAAAAAGAATTACCACATGTTTTCTATAAAATATAAAATTAACAATGGACAGGACAAGATAAGATAGGGTGCTCTGGCACTGAATGTGGCACGCTTTACTTGGCTATACTATAGATGGGTAAGGGGTATTATATTTAGTGGTATCAGAGCAGAGGTTTAGGCGATTCTTATTAGTAGTATGCCCTAGAGCATATCATTTAGTATGTATCTTGTACATATTTTTATTAATAAAAGGCATTTTCACTTTTCCGTTCACATAATATATTTATGTGTAATAGAAAAGGTCCATTGATATTTTGTTAGAAATTCTATTCTTAAGTTGTTAAAAATATGAATGACAGTATTTCTAGCACGAAGTATCATAAATTGGTTCACAATCAAGGATACTTCACATAGGACATGACTTATCCAGAAAGATTGTTTTCATGTTTGTTCCCAATGTATTTATATGAGATATAAATAAGATGGAATGGTGAGTCTCATGCCATATAACAAATATGATAGGCACTTATGCATGATAAGTAGGCCAAACCAGTGACATTTATGACAAGCACATGGAGTTTACTCTTGTCAATGCATTGTCATAAATCATATCAGTGCATATAATCTTTAGACCTGGGATAACACAGTTATCTTGTATATAGGTGGTTTGAGTTTGATACTGCTTTCATACTTATACTGTGTATGGGTATATGGGCATGTGTTGGCTTCTAGTAGTTATATATGGAGGTAGATGTTGATCAAGATGGAATCTGTTACCCTAAGTAAATCGGGATAAAATCCTATATTCATTTAATTGTTCTTGATGTTTCAAGTTCCTGGCCAGGACAGATATATTTAATCATAAAAGAGTTTCTGATGAGAAAATTTTTTTAATCAAGAACTGGAATTAAAAGAGAACATAATATTCATAGCAAATGGGGTTTGACATAAACCATGACTCCAGCTCGAATTGGGATTTTGTAACAGAAAGATTCTAGTGCATGGTAACATATGATAAAAGGTTCATTTAAGGTATTTCTTATTACTAATTAGGTAGCCATGGCATGCTATGCTAGATGTTAATCATGGTCTATGAGGTGCATAAAATGATTTAGAGAAATCATTTATGGTAAGAAAGAGTTCTGATGATACTAAGAGTTAATATTGTATGCCATTGCAAATTAGTGATGAGCCTAGTGAGTCTCACACATACACAAGTAATCATCAAGTTAAATGTAATTTAATTAATTAGTTAAAGAGTTTAATTGATTAATTAAATAGGTTTGGTTTACAATTAGATTGCAAAGTCCCTAGCATGGTTTGAAACCAAATCTAGGTTATTGGATGTATAGTATAAGTTAAATTTACATTTAAAGTGTTTAAATAAGAATTTAATTATGAGAAATTAAGTAATAGAGATTAATTAATTAATTTATATTTGATATAAATTGATTAGAAGAAGAGAAATAATTATTTTGGGTTGGGAACTGAAAATTAAGAAACAAGGGTATTTTGGTCATTTCACAGGGTGACATGTAGTACCATGAGATGGTGAAACATGGCACTACACATAAACTTGCCATTTGTCTTTTAATCATGTAAGATGATCAAAGTCAACATTAAATCTAAGTTTGACACTTGGCACAATGTGATTGGGTCAATTAAACTAAGCGCCAATCAGAAATTGACATGTGGCAAGGGTTTTAAGTGGTGACCTAGCTATATAAGGGAAAGGATGAAAGAACAAATACAATATGCTATTCTATTCTTTTGTGCTGCCACCCAAAGAGCCTCTCCCCTCTCTTCTTTTTCATCTCTTATCAATTCAAAGAGAATTGCCAACATTCTCTTGAATTAAGGTTGCTATGTCACACCTTACCCCTCTGTAAGGCATAACATGATCCCGTAGTATACCTAATGAATTACCAACTTCGCCTACTGATATCCCATTAAATACACTACAAGGGATTTTCAAAAACTTTTCTTACTTCTTTTACAGTGGTGAGCACTATTTACAGGTGTTAAAAACCTTTTTGAACTGAGATGAATTAACTAACACATTTAGACTATTAGTAATTTTTGTAAAAAAATTTTGGCAGAGTGCCCTCCGTAATTTGGATAAAACAGTTCTTCAAAAACCTGTAAAAAGCACTTCAATATTTTTCTCAATCTCAAACTCTAGCATAATTCAACACAAATCCACAATAATTTTTCAAAGACTGAGATACAAGAAATATAATACAATTTTTACAAGTCCAAATAACTCATAATTTATTTTGCAACTTTAATGTACAATTTTAATTTATAACTGCTCAAAACCAAGAACACTATATACATATAGTGAACATACATTACAATATAAAATGCAGAATATGGTATACTCAATATACCCGATGATTTCTCGCTGAATGTACTAGCAATTTAGTCTCGCCTCACTACCTACTGCGATAAAGAATGAAAGCTATCGCTGAGTAAAATTTACTCAGTGGTGCACAATAACAATTTGAAATGCGATATATAAATCTTTTATTGATAGTTCACAAATCAAATGATTCACAATTCCAGTTCACAATTTACAAAATTCACCTAACACAAATTTGATCAAGTAATTGAATAATACCATTTTGCAAATCAATAACACAATTCGATCAAATAACTGAATAATATCGTTTTGCAAATCAATAACACAATTCGATCAAATAACTGAATAATAAAATGTTGCCAATCGATAACATAATTTAGGCCATGACACAATTTTTCCACACATGTCGTGTTGTACACCACGACAAGACACACTCACCCCAATAATCGAAATCAATGAGGGAGGAAGCTAGCTGAATAATGAGTACTCATCCACACTCACCTCAGACTGGCAAGTCAAAGAGGGAGGAACATAATCACACTCACCCCAGACTGATAAGTCAAAGAGGGAGGAATATATCACACTCACCCCACAAATGGATGAGGAACATAGTAATAGTGTCATGCCAAGTGTGAATTAAAACAATTTCAAATCACAATATTTCATACAAACCACAATTCACATTTTATCTCAAAATTTCCATTTGCAAAGTTGGCAACACAATAATTTCCAAATAATATTCTCAAAACCAAAACAATCAAAATTTATTCATTACTCATTTCTCCAAATAAATTTGCTAGTAAAAGCAGTGAATATGAAAGTATTGTGCACAAACACAATTTAAACTATAATATTCAAATAAATTTTTAAGCAGAAAATAAGAAGTCAAAATTATTGTGCACAAACATAATTTAAAACAATAAAATACAAATAATCATAATTTACTTCAATTGAAAAATTCAAAAGAAATAATTATTGTGCACAAACACAATTTAAAACAATAACATATAAATAATCGTAATTTATTTCAATTGAAAAATTCAAAAGAAATATTTATTGTGCACAAACCTCTGAAAACTGTCTCTTGGCTCTGACTCAGTGTTTCCTTCCCCTCCCTAAGTCTTTGCTAACTGAGAAACACAATTTGAAGTGTTTCAGTACTCATTTAAACTGTCTCTAATGATAATGCTTGATAATTAATTCACTGAATTCATTTATTCGCTTAGTCAACCTACTATGTCGACCCTTGGTACATTCTAGATAATTTAGGTTTTAATGTCATTAATATGTCATATTCGATAGTCTTTTAGGGTTGGTACATGTTACCAAATTTATTTCCATGTATACTGCATTTTCTTGCGATTTGCTGGATTCCGGGATACTAGTTTGACCTAGCCGGACGACCTAGTTCCCTTGGTTTTCGGGTTTCGGTCAAAACTAAAAACTTGTAGATCTATGTCTTATGGAAAGCGGGCAAAAATTTCAGGTCATTCTGAGTTATGTAGACCAAGTTATGCTCATTTTACTATTGCTGGTCAAATGGCATCAAATTTGGTCATTTTAGGTCAATTTTGGTCAACTTTGGTTCGGCCAGTTTTTGGACCCGAACTTGTGCAAGCTGTTTGACTTGCTTATGGTCATTTCTGGGCTTTGGTGCCTTCATAATACTTGTAGATATGGTTCTTAACTATTCATGGTTAAAATTTCAGGTCAATTGGACCTGTTTTGAGTGAGTTATGGCCTAAACACTAACTGCTGCCCAAATGGTCACTTTTCAGGCCTTACTTGCACTTAATCCGGATTTGGTCATTTTTCAAGCTACCTTGCAAGCAGAATTTTGGCAAGCTTCCTTCATGAAAGTTGGCACATTTTGTGCCTAGTTTCACCTCCAATTAGTCTCATACCAATTGGAGCCACACACTTAAAGTTATAAGCCTAAAATACAAACTGCCTTATTGCAATTCTTGCATACATATCAAACATCACTTTTAACACTCACCAAACTTAACATTCAAACTAATTCTGGTTATGCCACAACCTAAACATAATTCACAACACATTATAGGTCATTTTGGTAGCTTACAATTACATTCAACATACACCAACAAGTGCAGAAGTTTTCAATCCAATTTACAACAATTCAATTACCTTTTTATGCTCATTTACATGTCCCACTTCACACCACTATCCATACATTCAAACTGCCATAACAACCAACACATTTTAACATCATTATTCCATAAACCAAGCATGAATTCCAGCATTCTTCAAGAGTTAACAAACTGCCACAATGGTACACTTACATTCTATTACTTTCCAAGCTTTAAATATCATTTTACATTTACATATACTAAGTATACATCACCCAAACAATTTCCTACACAATATACATTTAATCAATCATTTAATTCACCATTTACAAGCACAAATAAACTGCCTTCAAGGTGTTTACATGGCTGCCAAAAGTACACATTCACATTCAACATCAAACCTCAAAAATTTCTTCATAAATCAAACACCCATAACATCCTTACAAACTTTAACAAAGCAAGGATGAAGGAAATGGACATATACCTCAAGTGGAGCTTGTCAAACCTCTTCAAATCTCTCCCTTTTTGCTCCTAAAATACTGCCCAAGCTGTGTACTCAAACTTTAATGAAGGAGACTTGAAGAAATTGTGGCTTGATCTTGAGTGGATGAAGCTCCACACATGGATGGCAATGGAGGTTTTGGGAGCTCTTCATCTACGGCAATGGAGATTTCTAAAGTTGAAGATGATATTTTAGTGGAGCAATCTGCCCACTTAATACATTTTAAATTCCTTAGTGGTCCACTCACATAAAATCAATCTTATTTTATGTTCAAAATGTGTTAATTACCTAAATTGAACCCAATTTTTGCTATTTATATTAGGTACCCCTAAATTAATTTTTCATTATATTTTCCAAGTGTAATATTATTTATTTTTAATGGACATTTAGGTCAAAAGACAACTCGGGATGTCAAATGACCACAATGCCCCTGTTCAGGTTGCATTCCCGATTTTTCGGTAACACCGGGTTTTGTCCGTTTTTCGATTTCTCACTTATCTTTGTACTAATTAATTAATTTTTCTTTGATATTTCTAATGGTATTTGTACTTCAATTGATGTCTCTTTAAGTTCTAAAAATATTTTTCAGGGTTCCCCACGGTCCAGGGCTAGTCAACTGTCCACGCCGTGACTTTCCGGTGCGGTCACCCAACGCTAGGGTTCTCGGCTCGCTTAACTTGGTTATATTTCTTTGCAATTATTTTTCCTTTGTTTTTCTTGTATTTTCTTTTCTTGTATTTCATTATTTTATGTCTCCTCACTCATATTGAAGTGTAGTTCTAAGCATCCTAGCTGTCCGGACAACACTGGTCACTGAAACAGTAGAACGCACTACCGAATATAGGAGTGTTACATGCTAGAAATCGTTTCTAGTGTGCTATATACATCTGTAATTTCTCTAAAGGCAAAACCTAAATTTCTAATTGATTGGAAAGGCTTGAGAAGCTATTCAAGGGGCTTTCATTAGTGATCTTGGTGTGGACAAGCTAGAGGGACAACATCTGGTGTCCTAGGTGCATCCCAAAGGTGCCAAACACAACTACAGTGCATCAAAAGGTTAGTGCACTTATTCTTGATTTAATTTAGGATTCTAATGAATTAATCTGTTAATTCTAAAATCTTAAATGGCAAATGTAGATCCAAAATATATTAAAAGTGTTTTATTATGCTGTTTATCATTGAAATCAAATAGATAAATAATAAATCTTGCATGATGCATGAGACCCTAGAAGAAAAATTTTGAATTCAATGATCTAAACTTATGTTTTTGATGCTTCCGCTCCTTCAATTCTAGACCTAGATAGATAGAAAGGAATAATTTGCATCACATGCATGGGCCTTTAAATAGAGTCGAGGTGACACTAATGCATAACTATTATTTATTTGTTTTATAGGATCGATGGCATTTGATCCTTCAGAGCATGGGTCTCCTAGACCGATTGAGGAGGAGGTAAAGAGTGATGCACGTACACCTGCTCCTAGTAGGGAGCGAAGCATCAGAGCCGAGTCATCTATGGGTGCTACGGGTAGAGCACAACAGGCCTTCCTGGAACAGATGACATAGCTGCTCTGTCAGGTCACCGAAGCCATACCTCAACCACAGCCACCACCACCTGTATAGGCCCCAGTACCCCTACAGCCATAACACATACACAGGTCCCCATTAGAGAGACTATGGAAATATGGGGCAATTAACTTCAAGGGTAAGAAGGAGGATGATCTAACTACCGCAGAGTATAAACTGGAGAGGACAAAGAGGGTTTTGCAGTAGCTCAACTGCACCCCAAAGTAGCAGTTGGAGTGTACTTTGTCATTACTATAAGAGGATGCATATTAGTAGTGGGTGACAGTATCAAGGGTAGTACAGCCTACACAGATCACCTGTGATTTCTTCTTACTAGAATTCAGGAAGAAATATGTCAGCCATGTGTATTTAGAGGCCAGAAGGAGAGAATTCCTGGCACTGAGGTAGAGGCAGCTTGCAATCTCTGAATATGAGCGAGAATTCATGAGACTTAGTGGATATGCATTGGAGATAATGCCTACAGAGGTTGATAGATGCAGGAGATTTGAGGACGGATTAAATGATAACATCAGACTAATAGTCACATCTCACCACTTCACAGACTTCTCTCTGTTAGTAGCATCAGCTCTGAATGTTGAGAGATTTAGAAATGAGGAGCAGTCTAGGAGGGACAGGCAATGTAAGAGGGGTTCTGGATCTAGTTAGTCTAGTTTAGCAGCCACCGATAGTAAAAAGCCTAAGGAGTCTCAGGGTCAGACTAAGGGTCGAGGTAAGAGGCAGAGATCTCAGTTTGCTTTGAGGAGAGGAGGACAGTTTGGTATATCAGTAGGTAGTTCTCCAGGTGCAACTACATAGGGATTAGCCCCAATACCAGCCTGTACACACTGTGGGAGGAACTACCGAGGAGAGTGCAGATTTTGACTGGTGGGTGTTTCAAATGTGGGTCTACGGATCACTTCTTGAAGGATTGTCCATAGAAGAGTGCTAGTGTACCCACTGCTCCACCCCAGATAGAGAGGTCTACCCCGGCAGCACAGAGGGGTAGAAGACCTGCGAGGCTTGATATAGCTAGTCCATTATAGCAGCCTACTACAGAGACAGTTCAGAGGCAGGAGGTCAAGGTAGCACCTCATGCTTATGCTACAAGGGCTCAAGAGGAGCCAGATCCAATAGATATTATTAGAGGTACATTTTCTCTTTATGATATGTTAGTATATGCACTGAATTATCCTGGCTCCACACATTCATATGTGTGTATTACACCGCCAGTTGATAAAGGGGTACAGATAGAGGAGTAAGAGGAGGACATACAAGTCACTAACCCTTTAGGCCATAGTGTCATGGTGAAGAAGGTCTATAAGGGTTGTCCTCTGAAGATACAATGTTATGAGTTTCCAGCTGACTTGATTGAACTACCATTCCACGAGTTTTATGTATTACTGGGAATGGATTGGTTATCACGTCATCATGTAACACCCCTTACCCATCTACTGTATAGCTGAGCAAGAAGTGCGACATTCGGTGCCGGAGCACCTTATCTTGTATTATCATGTTCCCTGTAAACTTTTAATATCATTTAAAAATGGTAATCCATGTGTAGAATTTTTTTTTTTTTTATAACTTGTTTCTATGGACACCTAGACAGAGCCTCCTCTATTTTGTTAGCATCTGGCGGGTTCCACTAATCACCTGTTAACATGTTCATATTCATTTCACACATTTCCATATCATATTTTATTGTCTCATATCATTCACAATTATTTATGAGATCTCAAAAGTATCATCTATTGTATTCATTTAGAAATTCATAGATAATAAATTACAAGTTTACATTACAATCTCAAAGTTTAATTAAAATCCATAAAGAAATACATTATGTGTTTATGTACAATGAACAAAAGAATAAAAATCTAGACATACATGGGCCCTACTAAAAAAATACGAATGTAAAGGTGACTAGTAGACACTGGCAAATCTGATCGGCCTCTGTATGAGCACTATTGCTACTGCTGCTGTGGTTGCTCAGACTGGTCTCCAATACCTACGCGATGGAAAATTAACGCGCTAAGCATAGTGCTTAGTGGTGCATAATTTATAATAATAATAACTAAACAATTGAAATAATAATGGCAATTCATAATTTCTGGGTCTTTTACATTTTTATTGAACTTTGGAAACAATTAAAATTGTTGGGATCTTTTCTATTTACTTATTGTATATTTAGTCTTAATTAATCATTATCAGTGCCCAAAAAACCTATAACAAATTATAAAAACTGGATGAACCAGAGTATACTAGTTAGATAGCCATATGTCTATCTAGTATACATCGGTCATGTCAGGCATAAAGCCTACAGGCAGGCATTTAAGCTAGATATAATATTAGGCACAATGGCCAATAGGTAGGCATAAAGCCTATAGAATAATCATATCAGACAGATTTTATCTGTTAATGATTATTCCTATGGGTAGTATTGCTATCTGAAGTCCCTAATTGGTATACCAATTGATCCAAATTAAATAAATAAGTCTAAGTATACTATAGGCAATGACACATTTTTACTTATTTATTTGAAATGTTCATGTCACTTTATAGTGCAAAAATATGTCCCACATACCCCTTTCATGTGGTTTAGTGTTTAATGGCTTGTTAGGGTTAAATTCCCTACCATAAGATAATTTATCTCATGGACCCTTCTTTGGTTTCAGTTTTTGTGTCTTAATTTTGCCTATCCATAAAATCAGTTTGTAGCCACTGTTTGGCCACACTTCCTCCATGGAAGTTGTTCCTCTATGACATATCTTTATTTTCCTTTTGAATCATGTCAATTTGAGTTTTAGAACTCAAGTTACGGTTGGATAACCATAACTAATTCATTTCGAGATTCTGGTTCCTTAACTGGGTAGCTTTTGGACTTAAATTTTACCTAATTAATGGAACATGTTCCAGTCACTTTTAGGCATAGTGATCTTCATAGAAATTGTTGCCCTATGTTTTATGATAATTGAGAAATTTGTGTTGTAATTTTTCAAATTTTTTGGAATTATTTATGGCCAATTAACTAGCCTGGACTCATATGCCCTGTGTTAACATGTGTTCAGTTTAGGTCAGTGATTGCAGGTCAATTTTTAAGGTTCTTATAGGCATAATTTGAGGAAGGTTTCTAAAAAAAGGTTTGATCCCTGTTTCTTAGGTTTCTGGAAAGGTATGGCTCATCTCAATTAGATTTTTCTAGTGCGAGATATGACTAAAAGACTGTTCTGAGGTCAAATGAAGTTTGGTCAGATTCCAGGTTTTGATGCAGTAAATTGTTCCAACTATTTGACCTAGTTCTCTTGATTTTTGGGTTTTGGTCAAAATACCAATTTTGTAGGTCTATGTCTTGTGGATATTTTTCAATTGGTTTCATTATATTTGAGTTGTTGTAGATAAAGTTATGGCCATTTTGCCAAAATTGATCGGGTAAGTTTATGTCCAGCAGTTTCTGGACAACCTAATTCTTGGCAGTTTTGTGACCCAACTTGGGCCAGCAATTTGGTATGGTTTTATCCATTTCTGGGTTCTGTAGTCCTCATGAAAATTGTAGCCCTATATCTAAGCTTTCTAATGGTATCAAATTCAGGTCATTTGGACTAGTATAGAGGGAGTTATGACCAAATTAATATATACTGTTTATTTAGTCATTTTCTGGGTTTTGTGCAGGGTCATCCGGAATTGGACAGTGTTTAGGTCAAGTTTTGGACAGAATTTACAGATGGTTTCTTCATGGAAAATGGAGTGTTTTGGGTTTAGTTTTACCTCAAATTAGCCTCATACTAATTGGAGCAACACACAATCAGTTATGGTTCATCAAACACACTGGACTCATTGAGTCCCAACCTGCAGAAAATAGCACTCCCAAATATTCAATCTCCTCCAGCTTCCTTACTTCAATTTGCATACGTAGCGCTTCTATAAGCAACAATCTCATCTCAACCAAGTCAAATTCCAATAATTTCACATAATCCTCAAATCATGTACACAAACCCTAATTTCAAATATCCAATTTGCACAAACACAACACATTCAAACTCCTAATCATATCAACTTATCAAACATCCTCATGAAACCCATTTTCATCATTTAAAATCATCAAATCCCAAGGGTTCGAAGGCTGTCGAAATTAGGGTATTTAATTTTCTTATTTTTTGTTTTCATTTTCACGTGATACTCACTCATCTCATCATTCTTACAAGATTTAAAGAAGAGAGGGAGTGGTATTTTTGTAGTTACCTCTTGTAACCCAACTTGTAACTTCCCAAAATTCAACTTTCCTTCTTCTTGTGATTACCAATAGCTTAATCTAGGTATGGGGATGATTTTTAGTGAAGAGTGCTAAGGGTTTTGGTGAGTGAGTGAGGAGAAAAATTAAGCTTTAAGCTTGAATAAAAATGGTGGAGAGAGGACTAAGGTGCCGACTCAAAGAAGAGAGAAGAAGTGGAGTGGAGAAGATGATGGCTTAGTAGGTGGGTTTTGCCTCTTGTGGATATTTATATATTCTATATATGTTGTACTTTAATTTTTAAAATTTCATAAGTCTTTTTCCTTTCTTTTCTTTTTTTTTTCTTCTCTTTTTTCTTCTTCTTTCTTTTCTAATTCAATTCATAAAGTTTTAATTTATATTAATTATTTTATTCTCTAAATTTTTAATTTGACATTTAGGTCAAAATTCACCTCTGGGGGTAAATGTCACACCCTACCTCTCTATAAGGCATAACATGATCCCGTAGTATACCTAATGAATTATCAACTTCGTCTACTGATAACCCGTTAAATATACTACAAGGGATTTTAAAACTTTTCTTACTTCTTTTTGCAGTGGTGAGCACTATTTACAGGTATTAAAAACCTTTTTAAACTGAAGTGAAACAACTAACACATTTGAATTATTAGTAATTTCTGTAAAAATTTTGGCGGAGTGCCCTCTGTATTTTGAATAAAACAGTTCATCAAAAACCGGTAAAAAGCACTTCAATTATATTTCTCTGTAACACCCCGTTTGCATAGCCTGGTAGATTTCACTGTTTAGGTGATCGATTTCGGTCCGGATAATTAAGGGGATTAAAACCATACTGAAGACAATTAGAGAAGCCATAAACACAAATAATTAGTAATGTTCAATTAGTTAAGCATAAACAAGAAAAACAGAACATAAGAAGTTAAATGAGCCGAGAGTCACAGCTATGGGTGACCTCCACGGGAACGACTGCGAAGTCATTTTAAACTCAAATTTCGAATCGTAAAAAGTGACGCTGCGGTCCTTAGGACCCTTATGGACACAGTGGAAAAGAGAAAATCACAAAAAAGAACTGTTAAGTCAGTCAAATAATTAGGTCAGGGAACCGAAAGAAATGGGGAATTATTTGCAAACCGGGATGAATCGGCGGGGGCAATTTGGTCAATTGACCCCGAAAGCTGACTCCTGACCTAACTGTCAAATAAAATTGGAGAAAATAAAATTTTGGGAATCGAGAATTAAATTAAAGAACTAATAGAAAAATAAATAAAAAAAAAAGAGAAGAAGAAGATGGAAAAGTCAAAGGTGATGACATCATGTAAGATGTCATAAAGAAATTAATTTATTTATTTAGTAATTAGGATTTTTGGTCTTCTTTAAGTGATAAAGATAAAAGAAAAGAAAAAAAAAATAAAAAACAAAAAGCCATCTTCCCATTCTTGCCGCCTCCCATTTCGCTCTCCCTCACCATAGTTAAATCCTCCATTAAAGCTTGTGTGTAAGCTTTTAAAACCCCAAATTTTCCCACAAACTCCCCAAATTTTATGGATTACACCTTGTTCTTGCAACTTGGAAAGGAGAACTAAGGAAAGAAAAGTGAAGAAAGTGAAAGATTTGAAGATTGAAAATTCAAGGAAAGGTTAGTAAGCTAAACTTGAAATTTCTAGTTGAATTAATTGTGTTTATAGTTCAATTAATTAGAATTATGCTTAAAATGAAAAGAAATTAATTTTTGGAGGATTAAAGCAAAATTCATCCAGCTAGGGTTTTGATGTGTGTGCATGAATTTGATGGACTTAAAGGTGTGTATGAGCTTGATAGAGTTAAAGAAGCATGTATATAGGCATTGAATTGGTTAAATGAAACAACTTAGTGAGTTAGGGTTTTGAATATTAGGGTTTGTGAACCAAAAATGTGAGAAGTAAGTAAATGGCATGTTTGACCTATTGTGAGATGAAAAATGGTCAATAATGACCAAAAGAGATGTGTGGAAATTGTGAGAATGGAAGTTAAATTCGTAGGGCAAATGGTCATGCTGCTGGCAGCATGACCAAGCCAACTTTGAAGGACCAAAACGGAAATTTTACAAGTCCAATTGATATGCCACCAATTGGAGATGAAAATGGACATAAAATGACACAATTTTCATTTCGGAACCATGCCCAAAAACTGACCAAAACTTAGTGAACCAATTGACCAAAGTGAAATGAGAGCAGGCTGCCACTGCACAAACTGACCAAATGAACAGTAATTGTTCATTTGGTCATAACTCGAGCTAGGAAGGTCAAAATGACCTGAAATTTTACCAGTAATTAGATAAGATATAGATCTAAAACTTTCATGAAGAACACCAACTCAAATTATGCCATTAACCTAAACAAATGATTAAGCAAAGTTGAGTTACTGAACCTGCAAAACTGCAGATTTCTATTTGCACAGTAAAGTTCCAATGGCTATAACTCTCTCTAGAAAACTCCGATTTAAGTGATTCTTGAACCGATGGAAACCTAAGACATAGTAGAACATTTTGTATGAAGGAAATTAGACCAAATTATGGACTTAACTTGATCAAATTATTGAATGAAGTTGGATAAAAAATCTGCCAGAACCTAAATTGCAGTATGAATAGTGCACGTGAACAGTAATTGTATTTTGGCTATAACTTGAGCTAAAAAACTCCAATTGGGGTGATCCAAAAATGAGAATACACTTAAGATAATAAGGAACATTTTCTATGAAGGAAGTTTTGCCAAATTCCAATAGTAAAAGGGCCAATGGAAGAGTGCAACTTGGAGCACCAAAACTGAAAATTTGACAATTTGGCCAAAAAGATTTAAGCTTTGAGAAAATGACCAAAACCAACAAATTTAATGACCAAAATGTGGTATGTGGATGATGTTGGAGTTCCCATACCTATTAAGCCTTAGAAAGTCAACTATTTGACTTGAATAGTGTAATGAATAGTAACCCGAAACACAAAAATTTAACACGTTAGAACTAGGTAAATGTGAAGCTAAATTTATTTTGGATTTGTGTTAAGTTCTAGTACTGAAACATTGTAAAATTGTGTGTTTCAGTTGAAAAGAATATCGGCAAGGAACCCGAGGAATCGAGTCGAGGCTAAGGGACGACTCGCTTGAGGTTTGTGCACTACACTACTATGCCTTAAAAGTTATTGATAAAGTGAATGAAATATGCATTTTTACTCTTGCTTTGAATTGTTGAAAGTTTATTGTGATCTTATTCAGGATGTTTGATTTAAATTGTGAAAGTTATTGTGTATATTTGAAATGGCAATGTTTAGCAAATTGTTAAGATAAGTTTTGAAACCACAGTGTCATGACCATATATTTGAACACCTCACTAGAACGACTAGTGGGGGTAATTAGTTTCGAATTTTGATTCCTTCTCTGGAGAAGTGTTGAGGTGTGCCAGTAGAAGAGGATGTGAATGGATATCCATATATTTGAGCTAGCTAGCCTTGTGATGTGATTTGTCTTTAGCCTCTGGCTATTGAGATTCTATTTGTTTCGAATGACATGATTTAACTGTGGGTTTTATGAAATGTGTTTTGATACTTCGAAATAAACGTGGTTTGCATTAAAATCTCATAATTCATGTTTTGTGTTTAATGCTCATGTTTAGTTAAATTTTTGAATAAATGTGATTTTATTTTTGCATAAAGATTATTTTAGTATGTTGTGCACCACTGAGTCCTAGTACTCAGCGATAGCTTTTATTGCTGTCGCAGATACAGAGACTAGAGGAGCAGCAGACTGAGCTGCTAAAGATTGAGGATCATTCAGCCTAAAGTCTTCGGGTATAATTTATACCCTAATTGTAAATATTTCTTTTGATGTATATATTGCACATAAATGTATGGACATGTAAAAATGGGTCTTGAGCAGTTGTATAAAATTTGTATAAAGTTGTAATATATATGGTAGTTTGAAATTCTCTTAATGTAAATTTTATAATGATCTATTTAAATTGTTTTGTTTCTAATGAAATATGAATGGAACTATTTTATTTAATTTGAATGAAATGGATTATTAGTATTTTGATGATCATTGGATACTGGATTTGAAATTGAAAGTTGATAAATGTGTTAAGAAATTGTTTGAGATTGAGTTTGAAATTGAAGCAGTTGTTGAGAAAATTTTTAGAAGTGCTTTTTACAGGTATTTGAAGAACTGTTTTCTCAAAATACAGAGGGAACTCTGTCAAAATTTTTATAAAATTTACGGAAAAATAAAATGGGCTAAAATTTCCAACTAGCTTTCAACTTAATTACATGTCTAAAATACTTATTAGAAATGCTTACCACTTATCAAAAATAAGAAAATTGTTTTAAAATCCCTTGTAGGGTACTTAATGAGTTATCGGTAGGTGAAGTTCAGTAGTTCATTAGGTATTCTACGGGATCATGTTATGCCTTACAGAGGGGTAAGGTGTGACATGTTTTAGTGGTATCAGAGCAAATTTTTGAAGTATGTTTTAACATATAAATTTGTGTCTTTCTTAGTTAACTACAATTGCTCAATGTCCATAATTGTTACATACAGTGAATTACATCATGAATATGAACTAATGGAGGGAAATCTCCATGTGTTACTTGTTCAGGAGATACCCTAACTTCAGTCTGAAATGGAAGAAGGGGATCGCTTAGTTGAGCAGTTTGTTGAAGCTGAGGCACAAGGGAAGCCCCAACTTTATCGAATGTCAGTGGGTCAGTAGCACCAGCCTCGCAAATGCCGCAGTTCCCTGCACAGTTTGCACAGCAGATGGCAGCAATGTTTCAACAAATGGCTGGGGGTATGCCTGCTCAAGCTCCACCCCAGACACCTGTGACACAACCACTGCCTCTAGCCAGACAATATGATAAATTACTGAAGTATGGGGCTGCAGAATTTAAAGGTACAGTGGACCCTTTAGAGGCAGAGCAATGGCTTGAAAGAATAGACAGAGTATTTACGAAGCTACATTGCCAAGATGAACTGAAGTTTGAGTACTCTGTGTCGCTACTGCAAGGGGATGCGTATGATTGGTGGAAGACCATCCCCCACAGCTTGGCTAAACCACCAGTATTGACTTGGGATGACTTCATCAGAGAATTCTGACAGAAATACATCCCAGATGCATATGTTGACTAGAAACTGCAAGAATTTTTGAGTCTGAAACAAGGAAACCAATCGGTGGCAGAGTATGAGAGGGAGTTCTCCCGCTTGAGTCACTATGCGGGGAGTCTCCTTACTACTAGCAAGGCAAGGTGTAAGAGATTTGAGACGGGTTTGAAGCCCAACATAAGGATGTAAGTTGTGGGATTCTGACACAGCAACTTCTCAGAGCTCATGTCTCAAGCACTTGAGTTGGAAAGAATAGAATCAACCCCTGAAAGAAAAATCAGAGAAAGCTGAGAAATCAGAGAAAGACAAGGGGGAAAAGTCTGTAGAGCCGAGTTCTGGTGGGACTTCTGGGAAAAAGAAGAAATTTAGCGGACCCAGCAGGGGTCGAGGTGGAAGATTTGGTAGGAGCCGATTCTCCGAATAGAGACCCCCTAGGTCTGGTCAGCAGTCGAGCAGGGGTTCACATTCTGCCCGCCCCTGTGAGACTTGTGGCAAGATTCATGGAGGGGAATGCTATTGGGTCACTGGAGCCTGCTTTAACTATGGTGGCAAGGGCCATATAGCTAAAGACTGTACTAGTGCTCCGAGATATAGTCCAGTTCCTACTACTGCCGAGGGATCTATTCAGAGTCCTGCTCTCAGAGGTTCACAGTCAGTTGGCAGAGGAGGTAGAGGTAGAGGCACTACTTCAGGCAGTCAGGGCACAGTTGGTCAGTCGGGATAAGGAAGTGCTTCAACCAGAATCTACACAATGAGACAGCGAGAAGATGTTGAGACTTCTGATGTGGTAGCTGGTACATTCTCTATCTCTGATCAAGAAGTATTTGTGTTGTTTAATCCGGGTTCAACCCATTCATATGTTAGTGCTAGCATAGTTAGTTCACTTGCTGTTCCATGTGTGCAAATGGGTTTTGAAGTGCTAATAACTAGTCCGTTAGGACAAGAGGTCCGGGTCAACAGAATTTATAGAGACTGTCCTTTGGTGATCCAAGGACATGTTTTCCCTTCAGACTTGATTGAAATGCCCTTCAGAGAGTATGATATCATCTTGGGCATGGATTGGTTAGCCAGGCATCATGCCATGATTGATTGTAGACTGAAGACAGTCACTTTTGGTCTCCCTTTATACGGTGATGTGGTAATACACGGGGAGAGGCATTTACTGCCATCAAACATTATTTCGGCTACACTAGCCAGAAGAATGATCAGAAAGGGGTGTGAAGCATACTTAGCACATGTGATAGACACCCAAGTGGGGAGTCCAGCACTAAGGGACATCCCTACTGTATGTGATTTTCCAGATATATTTCCTGATGAATTGCCAGGATTACCTCCAGAAAGAGAGGTGCAATTTGAGATTGATGTTATGCCTGGTGTGGACCCAATCTCCATAACACCATATAGAATGGCACCTGCAGAATTAAAAGAGTTAAAAGTACAGTTGCAGGAGTTGCTTGACAAGGGCTTTATCCGCCCTAGTGTGTCACCTTGGGGAGCGCCAGTGTTGTTTGTAAAGAAGAAGGATGGCACTCTCCGGTTATGCATTGATTATCGGCAGTTGAATAAGGTGACAATAAAGAATAGATATCTATTGCCCCTCATTGATGATTTGTTTGATCAGCTGAGGGGTGCAGTTGTGTTCTCCAAAATTGACTTGAGATCAGGTTATTATCAGCTGAAAGTACAAGAGCAGAGTATTCCTAAAACTGCCTTCAGAACCCGCTATGGCCATTATGAATTCCTAGTCATGCCATTCGGGTTAACTAATGCTCCGGCTGCTTTTATGGATCTGATGAACACTATCTTTAGACCATACCTCGACCAATTTGTTGTGGTATTTATAGATGATATATTGGTCTATTCGAGGAATGCAGAAGAGCTTAATAGACATCTGCGGATTGTACTGCAGACTTTGAGAGAGAAACAACTATATGCCAAATTGTCGAAGTGTGAATTTTGGCTGAGAGAAATATCTTTCTTGGGGCATGTAGTATTAGAAGAGGGTATCAAGGTAGATCTAAGTAAGATTGAAGCTGTCCTTAATTGGAGGCCACCCAGAAATGTCACAGAGATTCACAGTTTTCTGGGTTTAGCCGGATACTACCATCGATTTGTGAAGGGATTCTCCATGTTGGCATCTCCATTGACCAAGCTGCTTAGAAAAGATGTAAAATTTCAGTGGACGGACAAATGCTAGAAGAGTTTTGATGAATTGAAGAGATGTTTGACTGAAGCTCCAGTCCTGACTTTACCTACTCCGGGTAAAGAATATACAGTATATAGTGATGCTTCTCACAATGGGTTAGGCTGTGCATTGATGCAAGATCGAAATGTCATTGCCTATGCATCACGCCAGCTAAAACCACATGAGAGGAATTATCTGACACGTGACTTGGAGCTTGCAGCTATAGTGTTTGCTCTTAAGATATGGAGACATTATTTATATGGGGAAAAGTGTTACATCTATACAGATCATAAGAGTTTGAAGTATTTAGGCAGCCAGAAAGAGCTGAATTTGAGACAGAGGAGATGGTTAGAGTTGATAAAAGACTACGATTGTCTGATAGACTATTAGCCAGGGAAAGCTAATATTGTGGCTGATGCCTTAAGTCGCAAGACTATGGTAAGTCTAGGGGTTACTCCTTTGTCTTTGGTACATGAGTTGAGATCATTGCATTCCATCTTAGAGATTAATGATGATGGGCAGATAGCAATTGCATGGCATGTACAGCCAGTGTTGATTGATCAGATTAGAATGGCTGCTCAGAATGATCAGAAATATCAGAAGTTGATGGAAGAAGTCCGACAGGGCAAGAAACCAGAATTCTCAATCAGAGATGACGGTCTACTGCTACACCAGGGCAAAATATGTGTTCTCAATGATGTTGAATTGAGGAAGATCATTTTGAAAGAAGCACATGAGTCTCCTTTTGCCATGCACCCTGGTGGCACAAAAATGTATAGAGGGCTAAAGGAGCATTACTGGTGGATGGGTTTAAAAAGAGATGTGGCAGAGTTTGTATCCAAATGCCTAACTTGTCAGCAAGTAAAGGCAGAGCATCAAGTACCCACTGGGTTATTACATCCACTACCAGTACCAGAATGGAAATGGGAAAGAATAACGATGGATTTTGTGATGGGACTTCCGAGGACACAAAAGAGTTATGATGCAGTATGGGTCATTGTCGACAGACTAACTAAGTCTGCTCATTTTTTGCCAGTCCGGATGGATTATAGTTTGGAAAGATTGGCCAAGTTATACATCGATGAGATTGTGAGACTGCATGGAGTGTCAGTATCCATCGCGTCAGACAGAGATCCTAGGTTCACATTTAGATTCTGGGGTAGTCTTCGGAGAGCCCTAGGAACTAGATTGAACTTCAGTACTGCATTCCACCCACAGACAGATGGCCAGTCTGAGAGGGTAATTCAGATTTTGGAGGACATGTTACGGGCTTATGTGATTGAGTTTGAGGGTAGTTGGGATACACACTTGCCTTTGATTGAGTTTGCTTACAACAACAGCTACCAATTAAGCATTGGAATGCCTCCATATGAAGCTTTGTATGGCAAAAAATGTAGAACCCCATTGTGTTGGAATGACGTGGGTGAAAGAAAGATGATTGGACCCGAAATTGTTCAGCAAACTGAGGAGAAGATCAAGGTAATCAGAGATCGACTTAAGACTGCATCAGACCGTCAGAAGTCCTACATTGATTTGAAGAGAAGGGATATTGAGTATGCAGTGGGTGAGAAAGTTTTCCTCAAGGTTTCTCCTTGGAAGAGAATTATGAGATTCGGTAGAAAGGGAAAACTGAGTCCTCGTTTCATTGGGCCATATGAGGTTTTGGAAAGAGTGGGTCATTTGGCATATCGTTTGGCACTACCTCCAGAGTTGGAGAAGATACATAATGTCTTCCATGTGTCTATGTTGAGGAGGTACCAATCAGACCCATCTCATGTACTACCAGTAGAGGAAATTGAAGTAAATCCAGACCTCACATATGAAGAAGAACCCATAGAGATTCTGGCTTATGAGGTGAAGCAACTACGAAACAAGCAGATACCGTTGGTAAAAGTGCTGTGGAACCATCATTCGGGCCAGGAGGCTACTTGGGAACAATAGGAGGACATGAGGAGACAGCACCCACAGCTATTCAGAGATTGATACCAAGTAAAAATTTCGAGACAAAATTTATTTTAAGGGGGGGAGAATTGTAACACCCCGTTTGCATAGCCTGGTAGATTTCACTGTTCTGGTGACCGATTTCGGTCCGGATAATTAAGGGGACTAAAACCACGCTTAAGACAATTAGAGAAGCTATAAACACAAATAATTACTAATGTTCAATTAGTTAAGTATAAACAAAAAAAATAGAACATAAGAAGTTAAACGAGCCAACAGTCACAGCGATGGGTGACCTCCTCGGGAACGACTGCGAAGTCATTTTAAACTCAAATTTCGAATCGTAAAAAGTGACGTTGCGGTCCTTAGGACCCTTATGGACACAGTGGAAAAGAGAAAATCACGAAAAAGAACTGTTAAGTCAGTCAAATAATTAGGTCAGGAAACCGAAAGAAATGGGGAATTATTTACAAACCGGGATGAACCGGAGAGGGGCAATTTGGTCAATTGACCCCGAAAGCTGACTCCTGACCTAACTGTCAAATAAAATTGGAGAAAAGAAAATTTCGGAATCGAGAATTAAATTAAAGAACTAATAGAAAAATAAATAAATAAAAAAAAAGAGAATAAGAAGATGGAAAAGTAAAAGGTGATAACATCATGTAAGATGTCATAAAGAAATTAATTAATTTATCTAGTAATTAGGATTTTTGGTCTTCTTTAAGTGATAAAGATAAAAGAAAAGAAAAAAAAAACAAAAACAAAAAGCCATCTTCCCATTCTTGCCGCCTCCCATTTCCCTCTCCCTCACCATAGTTAAATCCTCCATTAAAGCTTGTGTGTAAGCTTTTAAAACCTCAAATTTTCCCACAAACTCCCCAAAAATTATGGATTACACCTTGTTCTTGCAACTTGGAAAGGAGAACTAAGGAAAGAAAAGTGAAGAAAGTGAAAGATTTGAAGATTGAAAATTCAAGGAAAGGTTAGTAAGCTAAACTTGAAATTTCTAGTTGAATTAATTGTGTTTATAGTTCAATTAATTAGAATTATGCTTAAAATGAAAAGAAATTAATTGTTGGAGGATTAAAGCAAAATTCATCCAGCTAGGGTTTTGATGTGTGTGCATGAATTTGATAGACTTAAAGGTGTGTATGAGCTTGATAGAGTTAAAGAAGCATGTATATAGGCATTGAATTGGTTAAATGAAACAACTTAGTGAGTTAGGGTTTTGAATATTAGGGTTTGTGAACCAAAAATGTGAGAAGTAAAGGGTTTTTGAACCAAAAATGTGAGAAGTAAGTAAATGGCATGTTTGACCTATTTTGAGATGAGAAATGGTCAATAATGACCAAAAGAGATGTGTGGAAATTGTGAGAATGGAAGTTAAATTCGTAGGGCAAATGGTCATGCTACTGGCAGCATGACCAAGCCAACTTTGAAAGACCAAAACAGAAATTTTACAAGTCCAATTGATATGCCACCAATTGGGGATGAAAACAGACATAAAATGACACAATTTTTATTTAGGAACCATGCCCAAAAACTGACCAAAACTTAGTGAACCAATTGACCAAAGTGAAATGAGAGCAGGCTGCCACTGCACAAACTGACCAAATGAACAGTAATTGTTCATTTGGTCATAACTCGAGATAGGAAGGTCAAAATGACCTGAAATTTTACCAGTAATTAGATAAGATATAGATCTAAAACTTTCATGAAGAACACCAACCCAAATTATGCCATTAACCTAATCAAATGATTAAGCAAAGTTGAGTTACTGAACCTGCAAAACTGCAGATTTCTATTTGAACAGTAAAGTTCTAATGGCTATAACTCTCTCTAGAAAACTCCGATTTAGGCGATTCATGAACCGATGGAAACCTAAGACACATTATAACATTTTGTATGAAGGAAATTAGACCAAATTATGGACTTAACTTGACCAAATTATGGACTTAACTTGGATAAAAAATCTGCCAGAACCTAAATTGCAGTATGAACAGTGCACGTGAACAGTAATTGTAACACCCTCCCGATAACCACTCCGTACATCCTACTGTTCCGGTGACCGGTGTCGGTCCGGACAGCTAGAATGTCCGGAAAAATATTCAAACTAAAGTCAGGAACCATAATTAACTCAAATATTAACAAGAAAAATTTAGTAAAAATTTTAGAAATAAAATACAATCAAGTTAAACGAGCCGGTGCCCTAGCGATGGGTAACCGGAGGGAAGTTGCGGTTCTCGCAACGAGGAGCCCTAGACCCAGGGGAAAAATTATAAAATAATTTTTGGGACTCCAGAGAAGGGTAATTGAGGTTCCCATGGCATTAGAATGCCAAGAAAATACCTAGAAAAATTTTTCAATCGGTACAGACAATTTTGACCCGTTGAGCCAAACGGAGGGCATTTTGGTCATTTCGCCTTCAGAGGTGATTTTTGGCCGACTTGTCCAGTTGAGTAAATAATTAATATGATATAAAATATGAAGAAATATTGCTAGAAATTAAATTGAAAATGAGTAGTGGAGGAAAGAAAAGAAATTGAGGAAAAATGGATATTTATGACATCAAAGTGATGTCATTTAAAATGTTCAACCAATCACAATTAATCTACCATTTGACTAACTAATAAAGAGATAAAATGAAGACTAAATAACCACAAAATCCAGCAGCCACCATCCTCCCTAATTGCATCCGAAATCAACCTTGCCCTAAACCCCCATTGCCAACTTCCATCAAGCTTATTTTCTCTCTTCTTTTCACCACTAAACCCTAACTTCACTTCATTAAAACCTTACCCCACATCTTAAACAAGCTCTTGGCAGCCAACAAGAGGAAGGAAATTGAGGTTTAGAGGCTTGGAAAAATCTGCCCAAACAAGGTTAGTGCACTTATACCCATTAAACTCTTTATTTCCATGATTTTGGACTTGAACTTAGTAAGATTTGTAGTTTAAATGAATAAAAACCTATGGGTATTAACACTTGAATTTCGGCAGCCCTAATAGAGGAAGGGTTTTGAATGTTTTTAATGGACTTAGCATGAGTTGAAGATTGTATTTAAGTTATATATTTACATAGATGTTTAACTAGGGTGCTAATGGAGGTTTATGGGTAAATTGCCTTGGACACTAGGGTTTTGAGGCATGAAAAATTGACTTGGCTTACCAACCTATTAAAGAACACTCTAATGGTCAATAAGTGACCATTTGAGGTATGTTGGCCACAAATTGAACTTAAAAATGCTATGGCAAAGTGAGGTTGCAGGCTGCCCTATGACAGCAGCATAGGGACTGAAAATTCAGTCCCTTTGCACTGCCATAACTTGGGCTGTGCTAGTCCAATTGGTCTTTGGCCAATTGGACATGAAACTAGGCTTATAATGACACATTTTTGCTGAAGAAACCATGCCCAAAAGACCAAAGCAAGAGGACCAAAACTTGGCCCCAATCTGGAACCCTGAAACTGCCTCTGCAGAATTGACCAAATGAACAGTAACTGTTCATTTGGCCATAACTCACTGTAGATTTGGTCAATTGGCCTGAAATGTTTACAGCAACAAGTTAAGACATAGACAAACAACTTTCATGAAGGAACCTACTCCAAATTATGGCCAGAACCCATTCAAACAAGTGGTTCCAATCACTGTTCATGCACTGTAGATATGGTAATTTTCTGCAGAATGCATATCAGGACAGCTTGGGTTTTTGGGCCATATCTGGAGCTACAAAACTCCAAATGGAGTGATTCGAAAAAGGAAATTCAACTAGACAAAATAAGGAACAACTTTGATGTTTTACATTTCTTCAAATTCCCACAGTAACAGTGTCCAATGGAACAGTGAACTTGACTCACCAAAACTGAAAATTCTGCTGGTTTTGAGTTTCACTTTGGAATGGTATTAACACTTAATGCCAACAAGTTTTAAACACCAAATGTGGTATGTTGGGAGTGCCAAGGTCAATGTACGCATTTTTATTCCAAAAGTCAACATTTTTGTTGACCAATGATGAATAGTGACACCAAAAAAGTTGAAATTCACAAATTGAAGAATTTAAAAGTTTCAAATGCCCTAGTATACCTAACAAGATTGGTTTGGATAGTTTGGCATGCCAATAGGGTTCAGTTAGCAATACTGCACATGGAAAAAATGCCATTCTGTGATTTCATGGCTTTTAGCCATTCTGACTTTGTATTGAGACTTGGCCTTGTGCCTGATATTATTTACAGCTTGTTAGTCATTGCTGCACAGGAGATGCATATGTGACCGATGGTGTGACGGCCCGAGGTACTAGGTACCCAGTGCCAGTTTACCCGTTATCCAGTCCAGTCATCTAGTGTAGGTTACTTGGGGCAACCAAATGAATAAAAGTGAACAACGTTAATGAAACAATGAATATATCAATACCAAACAAAGAAAGCATACACATTCTATACACATTTATTTTCTTGCTATTTTCTTTTATTATATTATTGCACCACTAAGCATTATTGCTTAGCGCGTTGCTTTTGCCACGCGTAGGTACTGGAGATCCCGATCGCGAGCCCATTAGACCACAGGTAGGTGAGTCCATTCGCGATTCTGCTCGATGTCCGTGTCACCTCGTCACCTGCAGTGCATTGGTAGGACACTAGATGTCATTTTGTCATTTTGTAATTAACTTTTTATTTTCTCATATGTATTTAGGATTTATGTAATGTATTTTGAGGTTCATGTAAATAATAAAGATTTATGGTCATGTATGGTATTAATTTGAGTATTTATTGGTTGTTTATATGTGAGAACCCTGAGAAAGGGATGTTTTGAGAAATGAAAAGGTTGTTGAGACCTGAAATTGACAAATTATTGAGATATTGATATTAAGTTTTATTGATGATATTGGAGTTGAGAATGAATGAAATTGTATATTGGAAGTGTTTTTAACAAGTTCCGAAGAACTATTTTCTCCATTTTTAGCCGGTACTCCGCCGGATTTTCTTTAAAATCTTCGGAACCTCAAATGAATAATACTTTTGATAAATGGTTAAAATAAATCAAATTTCATAAATTAACTTCAATAGCATGACACAAATTAAGTAAGGTATATTAGAGTGTGCCAGTACACCGTGTGGCATTACTTACTCGGGTATACTGTACACGGGTAAGAGGTGTCACATTTAGTGGTATCAGAGCACGGTTTAGGCGTTTCTGGGCTAGATTGAGTCCATACCATGCATTGCATTTTGTAAGAGTCTAGGTGACACTAACGCAGATCTGTTTATCTTTCTTATTTTGAATAGGATATGGATCCTTCATCTCAGAGAGCCGTTGAGGAGGAAGTGGAGAGTCATGCTCCACTGCAGATGGCGAGGCCCGGGGGCATGAGAGAATGCGCTCGCCCTCAGCAGAGCACCTTTCGGCCTCCACAGGCCATGTTCCAACAAATGGCCGACTTCTTTAGACAAATGGCCGGGGTAATGCCAGCACCACCACCACCACCGCCAGCTCCACAGCAGAAATCACACTTGGAGAGGCTAAGAAAGTTTGGAGCTGTGGACTTCTATGGTAAGAGAGAAGATGACTCTATTGCAGCCGAGAATTGGTTGAACAGAACAGGCAGAGTCCTAAAACAACTCCACTGCACTCCAGCAAAACACGAAGTCGCCATCTCTTTCTTGCAAGACGATGCTTATGAGTGGTGGGACATCGTGTCGATGAAGTGCAACTGAATCGTAACTTGGGATTTCTTTCTCTCGAATTCAAGAAGAAGTATGTGGGTACTTGTATATTTGGAAGAGAGAAGAAGGGAATTCATTAACTCGAGGCAGACAGTTGTCAGTGGCTGAATATGAGAAGGAATTCGTAAGATTAAGCCGTTATGGAAGGGAGATAGTCCCTAATGAAGCTGAAAGGTGCAAGAGATTTGAAGAGGGACTAAATGATAACATCAAGATCCAGCTCACTGCCTTGGGAATCACAGAATTTACCAAGTTAGTGGAAGCGGCAATAAAGGTTGAAAAAGTAAGGATTAGTGAGTGGACTAGAAGAGAGAGACAGCAGAAGAGGGCCAGGGTCAGTCGAGTTCAGCTCCTGCATCAGGGAAGAAGTTCAAGGGTCCTCCTGCACAAAGTTCAGCTCAGCCACAGGGTCAGGGTCAGTCTCAGGGGCCCAGACCACAGTTCACCCCTAGGAGAGGTCAGTCCACACCATCAGTGGGCAGCTCTCTAGGGATGGGGTTCAGGGGACCAGCCCCAGCATCTTCTGCGTGTCCACACTGTCAGAAATGGCATAAGGGGGAGTGTTGGAGAGTGACTGGTGCTTGCTTGAGATGTGGGTCGACAGAACATCAACTGAGAAACTACCCACGCAGAACTACTACACCGCCCGACAAGCGCATGCACCGCCCCGCACTACGTAGAGGTAGAAGGTCCGTAAACTGCCGTGGGACCATCTCGCAGGCTCGCAGATCCGAGCCAGCAGAGGCCAGAAATGCACCACCGCCGTAAATTATGCCTTGAGAGCTCAGGAGGAGCAAGATGCCCCGAACGTCATCAAGGGTACGTTCTCCCTCTACAATACTCCTGTGCATGCATTGGTGGATCCAGGATCCACACATTCCTACATTTGCATCAACTTACCCGTAGAAAGGGGGATACTAGTAGGGGAGAATGACCAAGGCATTCTGGTCACTAATCCATTGGGCCACAGTGTAGTGGTGAACAAGGTATACAAGGGTTGCCCGTTAAGGATTCAGGGGTATGAATTCTTGGCAGACCTAATTGAGTTGCCCTTCCATGAGTTTGACGTGATATTGGGAATGGACTGGTTGTCACGTCATCAGGCAATAGTTAATTGCAAATTGAAGAGAATTTCTCTAAAAACTTCAGAGGGTAATGAGATCACTGTTGTGGGGGAAAGGACAGATTTCTTGTCCAATGTCATCTCAGCCACAGTTGCAATAAGAATGATGAGAAAAGGCTGTGAAGCCTACCTAGCACATATGGTGGATACTAGGCAGGCTAAGCCAAACCTGAGTGACATACCCACAGTGAGAGACTTCCCAGAGGTATTTCCTGAAGAGTTGCCTGGTTTGCCACCAGAAAGGGAAGTTGAATTTGCCATTGAGACACTGCTGCAAAGACCCATTTCCATTGCTCCTTATAGGATGGCACCCACTGAATTGAGAGAGTTGAAAACTCAGTTGCAAGAGTTGCTTGATAAGGGGTTCATACGCCCCAGTGTGTCACCATGGGGAGCTCCAGTGCTGTTCGTGAAAAAGAAGGATGGGACTTTGAGACTTTGTATTGATTACCGGCAGTTGAATAAAGTGACTGTGAAGAACAAGTATCCGTTGCCTAGAATTGATGATCTGTTTGATCAGTTGAAAGGAGCAGGAGTATTTTCTAAGAATGATCTCAGATCAGGGTATCATCAGTTGAGAGTGAAAGATGTAGATGTGCCCAAGACTGCGTTCAGGACCCGGTATGGGCATTATGAGTTTCTGGTGATGCCCTTTGGCCTAACAAATGCACCAACGGCGTTCATGGACCTTATGAACCGTATCTTCCATCCATACCTAGATCGGTTCATAGTGGTTTTTATTGATGACATTCTGGTGTACTCCAAGACCAGGGAAGAACATGATGAACATTTGAGGATTGTTCTGCAAACCTCATGAAAAGAAGTCAGATGCTAAGTTGTCCAAGTGTGACTTTTGGCTGAATGAGATTGCATTCCTTGGACACATAGTGTCAGCTGATGGGATTAGGGTGGATCCCAAGAAAATAGAAGCAGTGATGGAATGGAAACCTCCCAGAAACACAACTGAGGTCAGAAGCTTCTTGGGGCTAGCTGGGTATTACAGAAGATTTGTGAAGGGATTTTCCCTAATAGCTGCTCCAATGACCAAGTTGTTACACAAGAATGTCAGATTTGACTGGAATGACAAGTGTCAGACTAGTTTTGAGAAATTGAAGGCTATGTTGACAGAGGCACCAGTGTTAACACAGCCAGTGTCCGAAAAGGACTTTGTGGTCTATAGTGATGCCTCACATAATGGGTTAGGGTGTGTATTGATGCAAGAGGGGAAAGTGATCGCCTATGCTTCCGCATACCGAGGCCACATGAACAGTAACTACCCTACCCATGATCTAGAGCTTACAAAGAATTATCTTCGTGATCAAGATATGGAGGCATTATTTGTATGGTGAAAAGTGCTACATTTACACAGACCACAAAAGCCTGAAATATTTGCCAACCCAGAAGGAGCTCAACCTTAGACAGAGGCGATGGATTGAGTTCTTGAAGGACTATGACTGTATAATTGACTACCATCCTGGGAAGGCAAATGTAGTTGCTGATGCTTTGAGCAGAAAATCCATGACAGCTTTGAGATCATTGAATGCCCGTCTATCTTTGGCTCGAGATGGAGCTATTTTGGCTGAGTTGCAAGTGAGGCCAAACCTGCTACAACAGATATTAGATGGGCAGAAGGCAGATGAGAAGCTAATGGCTATTATGAGCAAGATCTCAGAGGGAAAAGCAACTGACTATGGGGTGAAAGCAGATGGGTGTCTCAGACATAAAGGAAGACTGTGTGTACCAGATGATGGGGAATTGAAAGCCAATATTCTAAAAGAGGCACACACTAGTGTATATGCTATGCACCCAAGAAGTACAAAGATGTATCATGATCTGAAGCTTCAGTATTGGTGGCCTGGTATGAAGAAAGACATAGCTGACTATGTGACTAAATGTTTGACATGTCAGCAAGTCAAGGCAGAACATCAAGTTCCATCGGGTTTGCTACAGCCTATACGCATACCTGAATGGAAATGGGATCGGGTCACCATGGATTTTGTAAGTGGGCTACCTCTCACCCGGAAGAAACATGATGCTGCATGGGTGATAGTTGATAGATTGACAAAGTCAGCACACTTTCTACCAGTTAGGACTGACTACTCACTGGAGAAGTTAGCATAATTGTATATCAGTGAGATAATTAGACTGCATGGAATCCCACTTTCCATCATATCTTATCGAGACCCAAGGTTTACATCGAGATTTTGGAAGAAGTTACATGAGTCCTTGGGTACACAACTCCATTTCAGCACAGCTTTCCATCCTCAGACGGATGGGCAATCAGAAAGAGTAATCCAGGTAAACAATTGAAACCCATGAAATTGATACAAATATTGAATTGAAATGATAATAATAACGTGAAATACTTGTCAGGTCCTTGAGGATATGCTGAGGAGTTGTGTCATTGAGTTTGAGGGAAGTTGGGATAAATACCTCCCACTGGCAGAATTTGCATACAACAATAGCTACCAAGCTAGTATCCAAATGGCCCCGTATGAAGCGCTGTATGGGAGAAAATGTAGAACTCCAGTGTGCTGGACTGAATTGGGCGAAGACAAACTGGTATGGCCAGACCTGGTGAAACAGGTTGAGGAAAAGGTAAAATCAATCAAAGCCAATCTCAAAGTTGCCTCAGACAGACAGAAATCTTATGCCGACCTGAAGAGAAAAGAAATAGAATATGGGGTTGGCGACAAAGTGTTCCTCAAGATGTCACCATGGAAGAAAGTGTTGAGGTTTAGAAGGAAAGGTAAGTTAAGCCCTAGGTTCATTGGCCCATATGAAGTTATTGAACGTGTGGGTCCAGTGGCCTATAGGCTAGCTTTACCACCAGAGCTGGACAAAATCCACAATGTGTTCCATGTATCCATGCTCAGGAGATACCGCTCAGATCCTTCACATGTCATCTCCAGAGAAGAAATTGAAATACAGCCGGATTTGACATACGAAGAAGAACCTCTACGGATCTTGGCTCGGGAAGTGAAAGAGTTGAGAAACAAGCAAATTCCATTGGTGAAAGTGCTTTGGAGGCACCACAACACCGAGGAGGCAACTTGGGAAAGTGAAGAGTCGATGAGGCAATAGTTCCCTCAACTGTTGACTGTGTAAATTTCAAGGACGAAATTTAAATTAGAGGGGAAGAGTTGTAACACCCTCCCGATAACCACTCCGTACATCCTACTGTTCCGGTGACCGGTGTCGGTCCGGACAGCTAGAATGTCCGGAAAAATATTCAAACTAAAGTCAGGAACCATAATTAACTCAAATATTAATAAGAAAAATTTAGTAAAAATTTTAGAAATAAAATACAATCAAGTTAAACGAGCTTGTTCTAGCGATGGGTAATCGAGGAAAGTTGCGATTCTGCAACGAGGAGCCCTAGATTCGGGAAAATTATAAAATAATTTTTGGGACTCCAGAGAAGGGTAATTGAGGTTCCCATGGCATTAGAATGCCAAGAAAATACCTAGAAAAATTTTTCAATCGGTACAGACAATTTTGACCCGTTGAGCCAAACGGAGGGCATTTTGGTCATTTCGCCTTCAGAGGTGATTTTTGGCCGACTTGTCCAGTTGAGTAAATAATTAATATGATATAAAATATGAAGAAATATTGCTAGAAATTAAATTGAAAATGAGTAGTGGAGGAAAGAAAAGAAATTGAAGAAAAATGGCTATTTATGACATCAAAGTGATGTCATTTAAAATGTTCAACCAATCACAATTAATCTACCATTTGACTAACTAATAAACAGATAAAATGAAGACTAAATAACCACAAAATCCAGCAGCCACCATCCTCCCCAATTGCAGCCGAAATCAACCTTGCCCTAAACCCCCATTGCCAACTTCCATCAAGCTTATTTTCTCTCTTCTTTTCACCACTAAACCCTAACTTCACTTCATTAAAACCTTACCCCACATCTTAAACAAGCTCTTGGCAGCCAACAAGAGGAAGGAAATTGAGGTTTAGAGGCTTAGAAAAATCTGCCCAAACAAGGTTAGTGCACTTATACCCATTAAACTCTTTATTTCCATGATTTTGGACTTGAACTTAGTAAGATTTGTAGTTTAAATGAACAAAAACCTATGGGTATTAACACTTGAATTTCGGCAGCCCTAATAGAGGAAGGGTTTTGAATGTTTTTAATGGACTTAGCATGAGTTGAAGATTGTATTTAAGTTATATATTTACGTAGATGTTTAACTAGGGTGCTAATGGAGGTTTATGGGTAAATTGCCTTGGACACTAGGGTTTTGAGGCATGAAAAATTGACTTGGCTTACCAACCTATTAAAGAACACTCTAATGGTCAATAAGTGACCATTTGAGGTATGTTGGCCACAAATTGAACTTAAAAATGCTATGGCAAAGTGAGGTTGCAGGCTGCCCTATGACACAAAGATAGGACTGAAAATTCAGTCCCTTTGCACTGCCATAACTTGGGCTGTGCTAGTCCAATTGGTGTTTGGCCAATTGGACATGAAACTAGGCTTATAATGGCACATTTTTGCTGAAGAAACCATGCCCAAAAGACTAAAGCAAGAGGACCAAAACTTGGCCCCAATCCGGAACCCTGAAACTGCCTCTGCAGAATTGACCAAATGAACAGTAACTGTTCATTTGGCCATAACTCACTGTAGATTTGGTCAATTGGCCTGAAATGTTTACAGCAACAAGTTAAGACATAGACAAACAACTTTCATGAAGGAACCTACCCCAAATTATGGCCAAAACCCATTCAAACAAGTGGTTCCAGTCACTGTTCATGCACTGTAGATATGGTAATTTTCTGCAGAATGCATATCCGGACAGCTTGGGTTTTTGGGCCATATCTGGAGCTACAAAACTCCAAATGGAGTGATTCAAAAAAGGAAATTCAACTAGACAAAATAAGGAACAACTTTGATGTTTTACATTTCTTCAAATTCCCACAGTAACAGTGTCCAATGGAACAGTGAACTTGACTCACCAAAACTGAAAATTCTGCTGGTTTTGAGTTTCACTTTGGAATGGTATTAACACTTAATGCCAACAAGTTTTAAACACCAAATGTGGTATGTTGGGAGTGCCAAGGTCAATGTACGCATTTTTATTCCAAAAGTCAACATTTTTGTTGACCAATGATGAATAGTGACACCAAAAAAGTTGAAATTCACAAATTGAAGAATTTAAAAGTTTCAAATGCCCTAGTATACCTAACAAGATTGGTTTGGATAGTTTGGCATGCCAATAGGGTTCAGTTAGCACATCGCACATGGCAAAAATGCCATTCTGTGATTTCATGGCTTTTAGCCATTCTGACTTTGTATTGAGACTTGGCCTTGTGCCTGATATTATTTACATCTTGTTAGCTGTTCTGTTGCACACCGGGAGATGCATATGTGACCGATGGTGTGACGGCCCGAGGTACTAGGTACCCAGTGCGCGCTTATGCTATCCAAATCTGCCTAGTGTAGGTTACTTGGGGCAACCAAATGAATAAAAGTGAACAACGTTAATGAAACAATGAATATATCAATACCAAACAAAGAAAGCATACACATTCTATACACATTTATTTTCTTGCTATTTTCTTTTATTATATTATTGCACCACTAAGCATTATTGCTTAGCGCGTTGCTTTTGCCACGCGTAGGTACTGGAGATCCCGATCGCGAGCCCAGTAGACCACAGACTGGGTGAGTCCATCCGGCAGTTCTGCTCAGTGTCCGTGTCACCTCGTCACCTGCAGTGCATTGGTAGGACACTAGATGTCATTTTGTCATTTTGTAATTAACTTTTTATTTTCTCATATGTATTTGGGATTTATGTAATGTATTTTGAGGTTCATGTAAATAATAAAGATTTATGGTCATGTATGGTGTTAATTTGAGTATTTATTGGTTGTTTATATGTGAGAACCTTGAGAAAGGGATGTTTTGAGAAATGAAAAGGTTGTTGAGACCTGAAATTGACAAATTATTCAGATATTGATATTGAGTTTTACTGATGATATTGGAGTTGAGAATGAATGAAATTGTATATTGGAAGTGTTTTTAACAGGTTCCGAAGAACTGTTTTCTCCATTTTTAGCTGGTACTCCGCCGGATTTTCTTTAAAATCTTCGGAACCTCAAATGAATAATACTTTTGATAAATGGTTAAAATAAATCAAATTTCATAAATTAACATCAAAAGCATGACACAAATTAAGTAAGGTATATTAGAGTGTGCCAGTACACCGTGTGGCATTACTTACTCGGGTGTACTGTACACGGGTAAGAGGTGTCACAGTAATTGTATTTTGGCTATAACTTGAGCTACAAAACTCCAATTGGGGTGATCCAAAAATGAGAATACACTTAAGACAATAAGGAACATTTTCTATGAAGGAAGTTTTTCCAAATTCCAATAGTAAAAGGGCCAATGGAACAGTGCAACTTAGAGCACCAAAACTGAAAATTTGACAATTTGGCCAAAAGGATTTAAGCTTTGAGAAAATGACCAAAACCAACAAATTTAATGACCAAAATGTGATATGTGGGTGAAATTGGAGTTCCCATACCTATTAAGCCTTAGAAAGTCAACTATTTGACTTGAATAGTGTAATGAATAGTAACCCGAAACACAAAAATTTCGAGAACGTCGAATTTAACACGTTAGAGCTAGGTAAATGTGAAGCTAAATTTATTTTGGATTTGTGTTAAGTTTTAGTACTGAAACATTGTAAAATTGTGTGTTTCAGTTGAAAAGAATATCGGGAAGGAACCCGAGGAACCGAGTCGAGGCTAAGGGACGACTCGCTTGAGGTTTATGCACAACACTACAATGCCTTAAAAGTTATTGATAAAGTGAATGAAATATGCATTTTTACTCTTGCTTTGAATTGTTGAAAGTTTATTGTAATCTTATTCAGGATGTTTGATTTAAATTGTGAAAGTTATTGTGTATATTTGAAATGGCAATGTTTAGCAAATTATTAAGATAAGTTTTGAAACCACAGTGTCATGACCATATATTTGAACACCTCACTAGCACGACTAGTGGGGGTAATTAGTTTCGAATTTTGATTCCTTCTCTGGAGAAGTGTTGAGGTGTGCCAGTAGAAAAGGATGTGAATGGATATCCATATATTTGAGCTAGCTAGCCTTGTGATGTGATTTCTCTTTAGCCTCTGGCTATTGAGATTCTATTTGTTTCGAATGGCATGATTTAACTGTGGGTTTTATGAAATGTGTTTTGATACTTCGAAATGAACGTGGTTTGTATTAAAATCTCATAATTCATGTTTTGTGTTTAATGCTCATGTTTAGTTAAATTTTTGAATAAATGTGATTTTATTTTTGCATAAAGATTATTTTAGTATGTTGTGCACCACTGAGTCCTAGTACTCAGCGATAGCTTTTATTGCTGTCGCAGATACAGAGACTAGAGTAGCAGCAGACTGAGCTGCTAAAGATTGAGGATCATTCAGCCTAAAGTCTTTGGGTATAATTTATACCCTAATTGTAAATATTTCTTTTGATGTATATATTGCACATAAATGTATGGACATGTAAAAATGGGTCTTGAGCAGTTGTATAAAATTTGTATAAAGTTGTAATATATATGGTAGTTTGAAATTCTCTTAATGTAAATTTTGTAAAGATCTATTTAAATTGTTTTGTTTCTAATGAAATATGAATGGAACTATTTTATTTAATTTGAATGAAATGGATTGTTAGTATTTTGATGATCATTGGATACTGGATTTGAAATTGAAAGTTGATAAATGTGTTGAGAAATTGTTTGAGATTGAGTTTGAAATTGAAGCAGTTGTTGAAAAAATTTTTAGAAGTGTTTTTTACAGGTATTTGAAGAACTGTTTTCTCAAAATACAGAGGGAACTCTGTCAAAATTTTTATAAAATTTGCGGAAAAATAAAATGGGCTAAAATTTCCAACTAGATTTCAACTTAATTACATGTCTAAAATACTTATTAGAAATGCTCACCACTCATCGAAAATAAGAAAATTATTTTTAAATCCCTTGTAGGGTACTTAATGAGTTATCGGTAGGTGAAGTTCGGTAGTTCATTATGAAAGAACGGAAGCGTTAAAAACACAAGTTTATACCATTGAATTCAAAAATTTTCACCTAGGGTCACATGCATCATGCAAGATTTATTTTTATCTATTTGATTTCAATGATAAACAACATATTAAAACTCTTTTAATATGTTTTTTGGATCTGTATTTGCCATTTAAGATTTTAAAATTAATCAGATTAATTTTAGAACCCTAGATTAAATCAAGAACGATTACACTAACCTCTTGATGCAATCGCAGCTGTCCGCGCTTTGAGATTCGTCTTCGTGACACCGGATGTTGTCCCTCTAGCTTGTCCACACCAAGAACACCTATGGCAGCCCTTGAACAGCTTCTAAAGCCTTTTCTATTAATTAGAAATTCAAGTTCTGCCTTTTAAGAGATTAGAGATGTAAACAGGACACTAGAAACAATTTATAGTGTTCTTAATTCAAGAGATTGATGGCTAATCTCTTTGAATTGATAAGAGATGAAGAAGAAGAGATAAAAACCCTCAAAGTGGCGTGACAAAGGAGTGTGGCTGCTGGTTGTATTTTATTTTCTCATAACAACACTTAAATAGCTAGGTTAACACATTAAACCCTTGCCACATGTCACCTTTTGATTAGCTCTAGGTTTAAGTGACCCAATCACATTGTGCCAAGTGTCAAACCTATATTTAATCTTGATTTTAATCATCTTACATGATTAAAAAACATTTGGCAAGCTTATGTGTTATGCCATGTGTCACCATCTCATGGTGCCACGTGTCACACTGCAAAATGACCAAAATGCCCATGTGTCTTAATTTTGAGTTCTCAACCCAAAATAATTATTTTTCTTCTTCTAATTAATTTATATCAAATATAAATTAATTAATTAATCTCTATTAATTAATTTCTCATTAATTAAATTCATATTTAAACACTTTAAATATAAATTTAACTTATATTATACATCCAATAATCTAGATTTGGTTTCAAGTCATGCTAGGGACTTTGCAATCTAATTGCAAACCAAACCTATTTAATTAATCAATTTAAACTCTTTAATTAATTAATTAAATCATATTTAATTAGGTGATAACTTGTGTATGTGTGTGACTTACTAGGCTCATCACTAATTGGCAATGAGACATGATATCAACTCTTAATATCATCAGAACTCTTTCTTACCATAAATGATTTCTCTAAATCATTTTATGAACCTCATAGACCATGGTTAACACCTAGCATAGCATGCCATGGCCACCCAATTAGATTCCTGAACGAACGGAAGCGTGAAAAACACAAGATTATACCATTGAATTCAAAAATTTTCACCTAAGGTCACATGCACCATGCAAGATTTATTTTTATCTATTTGATTTCAATGATAAACAACATATTAAAACTCTTTTAATATGTTTTTGGATCTGTATTTGCCATTTAAGATTTTAAAATTAATCAGATTAATTTTAGAACCCTAGATTAAATCAAGAACGATTACACTAACCTCTTGATGTGCCGCAGCAGGTGTCGCGCTTTGAGATTCGTCTTCAGGACGCCAGATGTTGTCCCTCTAGCTTGTCCACACCAAGAACACCTATGGCAGCCCTTGAACAGCTTCTATAGCCTTTTCTATTAATTAGAAATTCAAGTTCTGCCTTTTAAGAGATTAGAGATGTAAACAGGACACTAGAAACAATTTCTAGCGTTCTTAATTCAAGAGATTGATGGTTAATCTCTTTGAATTGATGAGAGATGAAGAGAAATAGCTGGAGAGGCTCAAAGTGGCGTGACAATTGAGAGGAGAGGCTGCTGGTTGTGTTTTCTTTTCATAACCCCACTTAAATAGCTAGGTTAACACATTAAACCCTAGCCACATGTCACCTTTTGATTAGCTCTAGGTTTAAGTGACCCAATCACATTGTGCCAAGTGTCAAACCTATATTTAATCTTGATTTTAATCATCTTACATGATTAAAATTATTTGGCAAGCTTATGTGTTATGCCATGTGTCACCATCTCATGGTGCCACGTGTCACAATCGCAAAATGACCAAAATGCCCTGTGTCTTAATTTTGAGTTCTTAACCCAAAATAATTATTTTCTACTTCTAAATAATTTATTTCAATTTTATATTTATTAATTAATCTCTATTAATTAATTTTCATCAATTATATTCATATTTAAACAATTTAAATATAAATTTAATTTATACTACACATCCAATAATCTAGATTTGGTTTCAAGTAATGCTAGGGACTTTGCAATTTTATTGCAAACCAAATCTATTTAATTAATCAATTAAACTGTTTAATTAATTAATTAAATCATATTTAAATAGGTGATAACTTGTGTATGTGTGTGACTTACTAGGCTCATCACTAATTGGCAATGAGACATGATATCAACTCTTAATATCATCGTAACTCTTTTCTTACCATAAATGATTTCTCTAAATCATTTTATAAACCTCATAGACCATGGTTAACACCTAGCATAGCATTCCATAGCCACCCAATTAGTAATAAGATTTACCTTAAATGAACCTATAATCATATGTTACCATGCACTAGAATCTCTCTGTTACAAAATCCCAACTCAAGCTAGAGTCATGGTTTATGTCAAACTCCATTTGCTATGAATATTATGTTCTCTTTTAATTCCAGTTCTTGATTAAAAGATTTTTCTCATCAGAAACTCTTTTCTGAATAAATCTATCTGTCTTGGCCAGGAACTTGAAACATCAAGAACAATTAAATGAACATAGGATTTTATCTCTATTTACTTAGAGGAATGATTCCTTCTTGATCAACACCTACCTCCATATATAACTAGCAGGAGCCAACACATGCCCATATACCCATACATAGTACAAGTATGAAAGCAGTATCAAACTCAAACTACCTATATACAAGATAACTGTGCTATCTCAGGTCTAAAGATTATATGCACTGATATGATTTATGACAAAACATTGACAAGAGTAAACTCCATGTGCTTGTCATAAGTGTCACTAGTTCGGCCTACTTATCATTTATAAGTGCCTATCAAGTTTGTTATATGGCATGAGACTCACCATTCCATCTTATTTATATCTCATATAAATAACTTGGGAACAAACATGAATACAATCTTTCTGGATAAGTCATGTCCTTATTATGAAGTATCCTCGATTGTGAACCTATTTATGATACTTTGTGCTAGAAATATTGTCACTCATATTCTTAACAACTTAAGAATAATATTTCTAACAAAATATCAATGGACCTTTTCTATTACACATAAATATATTATGTAAACGGAAAAGTGGAAATGCCTTTTATTAATAAAAATATGTACAAGATACATACTAAATGATATGCTCTAGGGCATACTACTAACAATCTCCCACTAGCACTAGAGCCATTCATTACAATATCTTAGACCTATCTTCTCAAGATGTCAGTCTAACTGAACTTGTGACATAGGCTTAGTGAATGGATCAGCTGGATTTTCAGCTGATGCTATTTTCTGCATGGCTAAATCGCCTTGCCCAACTATATCTCTGATAATGTGGTAGTGCCTTTCTATGTGTTTGGATTTTGGTGAGACCTTAGTTCCTTAGCCTGTATGACTGCTCCATTATTGTCACAGTGTAGTGTAACTACTGACTCAATGGAAGGAACTACTGTAAGTTCTGTCACGAACTTTTTAATCCAAACAGCTTCCTTTGCAAAGATCTCGATGCAAAGAATATACTCGACCTGTAGTGGAATCTGCAGTCGTGCTCTGTTTGGAACTCTTCCAACGACTGCACCTCCATTACAAATGAACACATATCCAGAAGTAGACTTTCTATCATCGATATCTGATTGGAAATCAGAATCAGTATAACCATCCAATTGCAAGTCTTCCACCTCCATAAATCAAGAATAAATCATTAGTTCTTCTCAAGTACTTAAGGATATTCTTGACAGCTATCCAGTGTTCCAAACCTGGATTGGATTGATACCTGCTAGTCAAACTAACAGCATATGCGATATCCGGCCTAGTACACAACATTGCATACATTAAACTTCCAATAGCCGAAGCATATGGAATCCTGGCCATCTTATTTCTTTCTTCAAGTGTCTTTGGAGACATCTCTTTAGAAAGATGGATACCATGTCTCACTGGTAACAATCCTCTCTTGGAATCAAGCATGTTAAACCTCTTTAACACCTTTTCCAAGTATAGACTTTGGGATAAACCAATTATTCTTTTCGCTCTATCTCTATAGATGCGAATCCCAAGAATATAGGTTGCCTCCCCTAAGTCTTTCATGGAGAATGTATTTGACAAGCATACCTTTATAGTCGTCAACATACCTGTCTCATTACCCATCAACAGTATGTCATCCACATATAAGACAAGGAAAGTGATAGCATTGTCACTAACCTTCTTATATACACATGGCTCATCCTCATTTTTGATAAAACCAAAAGATTTAATGGCTTCATCAAAACGGATGTTCCAACTCCTCGAAGCTTGTTTCAACCCATAAATGGATCACTTTAGCTTGCATACCTTGGAACCATCTTGGGATTCAAATCCCTTAGGTTGTTCCATGAAAATGTTTTCTTCAATGTATCCATTGAGAAAAGTCGCTTTGACATCCATCCGCCAAATCTCATAATCATAGTATGCACTATTGCTAATAAAATCCTAATTGATTTAAGCATGGCAACAAAGTAGAAAGTCTCCTCATAGTCTATTCCTTGCCTTTGGCGAAACCCTTTGCTACTAGCCTTGCCTTATAGGTCTCTACCTTTCCATCGTAACCAATTTTCTTCTTGAAAACCCATTTGTTCCCTATAGGTACAATACCTTCTGTGTGGGTCAACAAGATCCCAAACTTGATTCTTATACATGGAATCAATCTCGGATTTCATAGCATCAATCCATTTTGAAGAGTCTATATCTGATATAGCTTCTTCATAGGTAAGTGGATCATCTCCATGATCTACTTCTTCATGAGTAGACAACTCTTGTTCTTCTTCATGAAGAAAACCTTATCTCACTGGTGGGTGAGATACCGGGTTGTTCTACGAGGAACAAATTGTAGATGTTTCATCAACTGGGTATAGGTTGACTAGATGGATCTATATCCATCCGATGCTGGTTGGTCAGAATTCTCCAATTCTAACTCTATTTGCCTTCCTTTGCCTCCTTCTTGGACAAATTGTTGTTCAAGAAATGTGGCATCTCTACTTATCACAACTTTTGTGAAGTAGGCAAATAAAATAATATCCAAAACTATCTTTTGGATATCCAACAAATCGACCTTTTTCTGATCTGGTCTCTAATTTATCAGTGTTCAGCTTTTTGATATAAGCTGGACAACCCCAAATCTTAACATGCTTAAGACTTGGTTTTCTTCCATGCCATATCTCATAAGGTGTGGAAGAAACTGATTTTGATGGAATCCTATTCAGAATATACAAAGCTGATTCTAATGCAAATCTCCAAAAGAAGATTGGCATATCAGTATAGCTCATCATACTACGTACCATATCCAATAGGGTACGATTTCTCCTTTCAGATACACCATTCAGCTGTGGCGTTCCTGGAGGAGTCAGCTGAGAAACAATGCCATGCTCTCTCAAGTATTCATCAAATTCAGTACTCAAATATTCACCTCCATGATCTGATCGAAGAGCTTTAATATTCTTTCTTGTTTGATTTCTACTTCAGATTTAAATTCTTTGAACTTTTCAAAAGATTCATGTTTGTATTTCATCAAATACAAATACCCAAACCTTGATTTATCATCAGTAAAGGTAATAAAATAATGAAAACCCCTTCTAGCCATTTCTTTAAATGGACCACATACATCACTATGTATTAGCTCCAAAATATTTTCAGCTCTTAGCCCTTGTCCAACAAAGGGTGATCTAGTCATTTTGCCCTGAAGGCAAGATTCACAAGTTGGAGTAGGCTCAGAGCCCAATGAGGATAGAATCCCCATTTTCTCCAATTTTGCAATCCTATCTTCTGCAACATGACATAACCTTAAGTGCCAAATATATTTTGAACTTGAGTTGGTTTTCACCATGGCATTGTATTCATTTAGATTACTATACTCTGGCCAGTGGAAACACTTTCTTACTAGCAATGGAAACACTTTCCTGTTGGCAATGGAAACACTTTCCTATTGGCAGTGGAAACACTTTCCTTTGCCTTTGTCAGCTTTGGTCTTCCCTTTCTGTTTAGCTATTTTCTTGGAAGGACCAGGAATCTGAGGTTTCTTTTTCTTATTGCCCTTCTTCTTGTTGGACTTTCCAGCAGAAGAAGATGCAACCAAAGCTACCTCTTTTCCTTTATTGCCTTGCATATTCTTTTGGGCAATAACCAGCATGTTGAGTAATTCAGCTAAGGTGCATTCCTGTTTAGTCATATGAAAATTTGTCACAAAATTCCCAAAAGACTCAGGAAGGGACTGAAGGATCAAATCCGTTAGTAGTTGGAAATCCATGTGGAAGTCAAGATGTTCCAACTGCTTAATCAGCCGAATCATCTTGTAGACATGACCTCCAACATTCATCCCCTCGACATCCTCATGCGGAATAGCCGCCTAGATATCTCATACCTAGCATTTCTGTGCTCACCATACAACTCTTGTAGGTGAAGGAGGATCTCTCTTGCACTCTGTATGTTTCCATGTCGCTTCAGAACTCATTACTTATGGAAGCAAGCATGTAACACTTAGCTCTCATATTATGCTCCTTCCACTTGTCCAAAGTTTCATGTTCCTCTTGTGTGGCCTCTGGAGGTAAGGGACCAGGAACATTTGAGTCTAGAACATATCCTATATGTTCAAGGTTCAGGACAAGTTTCAAATTTCTTAGCCAATCGCATGATTAGGTCCTGTCAACCTATTGTGATCAAGTATGCTTGCAAGGATATTGGATGGTGGTGGTTGTTTTGTGCTCATTTTTATCAGAAAATTAACTGCAGAAAATAACCAGATTAATTAGTAAATGTATCATGTAATTAACCAAAATGATTATGGTCTTTTAATCAAATTGGTCCTCCCACTAACTTAGCGAATCCTACACTTCCAAAGTAGAAAATAGAAATCCTAGTTGGATGGATTTCTAGTGGGTGATTGAATTCTTATAATTCTATTGATCATCCTCAGGTACATCCATTATTGGAATTACAATAAACTATAAGTGAGCAACTCCTTACCTATCACATCTCATGTGAGGTACAATCCTTTACCTAGCCCCTAATGCTCAAAATCTCAGGTACATCCAATATTGACTTATCTTGCATTAGTTAAGTTGATCCCATTGAGCCAGTAATTATGCAAATAATTTTAATGTCCTCAGGTACATCCAATATTGGCCACCAAACCATTTACATATTTACAACATCTCATGCTTAACAATTATTCTTAAGAAAATCTCTTAAATTAATTGCATCTCATGCAACTATTTAAAATTTCTTAAAATAATTGCCCCAATGGATGGCTTATGTTATAATTACTTTAATTATAGTATTTCCAACTTAATCATTTGTTTGGAAGATTTTATAGCCATCCTAATTACTATTAAGGTCTCACTTTGCACATTATCCATTTAGCATGCATATATCATATAATTGCATACATTCCCATACATCTCATACATTCATGGATAAGCAGTAAATATGGTATGATCATGGACTTTCTAAGGGATTCAATTCTGAGCCACCAAGAATTGAATCAGGAAATTCCTAGGTGCATTTCATTCATTCATTTTACAAGAGTTGCTGAAGGAGTACATAATCAACACTTGATCTTGAATTCCTCCCACTGGTCCCACCAATGCTCTTGACCTCCTTGAACTTCTTGCAATCCAATATTACATAGTAATCCTTGGCATACCAAGGCGAATTTACAAGAACTTAAATAAATGAAATTACAACCCAAAAATATTACAAACTTAATAATATATGCCCAAAATAAATTAAAATAAATTAATTTACAATCCCAAAGAAACATAAAAGAAATAAATCCAATCACATTGGTCTTTTATAGTCCATGATCATCCATCATGCATATCACTATTTAACAATTAAATAAAACATACATACTTATATTAAATTGAATATCTCATATTCAACTTAAAATTCCATATTTGAATATGATTCAAATAAATTTAAAAATTCAGATTTGAATCTCATTCAAACAAATTTAAAAATTCAGATTTGAATCACATTCAAACAACTTCAAAAATTCAGATTTGAATCACATTCAAACATTTTTTAAAAAATCAGATTTGAATCACATTCAAATATTTTTTAAAAAATCAGATCTGAATTTTATTGAATCAATTTTAAAAAATCAGATTTAAATATGATTCAAACAACTTTAAAAATTCATATTTGAATCACATTCAAACAACTTTTAAAATTCTGATTTGAATCATAATTTAATTGTGTGATTAAAACAACTAATTAAACACTTTAATTAGTCAAAGAATAGGCCTTAGATCATACAACAATTGCAGAATTAAAAGCCAAACCTTGAATCACCCATGGAACCATTGTTGCCGCCACCAATGGTGGCTTCTCCATGTGTGACGCCACATCTCATGATCCAACCAGCAATAAATCTCTTGATCTCATGATCAAACACACAATTAAATTATATAATCAACAATCTAAATGGCAAATATAGTGGCTCTGATACCAATTGAACGAACGGAAGCATGAAAAACACAAGATTATACCATTGAATTCAAAAATTTTCACCTAAGGTCACATGCACCATGCAAGATTTATTTTTATCTATTTGATTTCAATGATAAACAACATATTAAAACTCTTTTAATATGTTTTTGGATCTGTATTTGCCATTTAAGATTTTAAAATTAATCAGATTAATTTTAGAACCCTAGATTAAATCAAGAACGATTACACTAACCTCTTGATGTGCTGCAGTGTGTCTGCGCCTTTGAGATTCGTCTTCAGGACACCAGATGTTGTCCCTCTAGCTTGTCCACACCAAGAACACCTATGGCAGCCCTTGAACAGCTTCTATAGCCTTTTCTATTAATTAGAAATTCAAGTTCTGCCTTTTAAGAGATTAGAGATGTAAACAGGACACTAGAAACAATTTCTAGCGTTCTTAATTCAAGAGATTGATGGTTAATCTCTTTGAATTGATGAGAGATGAAGAGAAATAGCTGGAGAGGCTCAAAGTGGCGTGACAATTGAGAGGAGAGGCTGCTGGTTGTGTTTTCTTTTCATAACCCCACTTAAATAGCTAGGTTAACACATTAAACCCTAGCCACATGTCACCTTTTGATTAGCTCTAGGTTTAAGTGACCCAATCACATTGTGCCAAGTGTCAAACCTATATTTAATCTTGATTTTAATCATCTTACATGATTAAAATTATTTGGCAAGCTTATGTGTTATGCCATGTGTCACCATCTCATGGTGCCACGTGTCACACTGCAAAATGACCAAAATGCCCCTGTGTCTTAATTTTGAGTTCTTAACCCAAAATAATTATTTTCTTCTTCTAATTAATTTATATCAAATATAAATTAATTAATTAATCTCTATTAATTAATTTCTCATCAATTAAATTCATATTTAAACACTTTAAATATAAATTTAATTTATACTACACATCCAATAATCTAGATTTGGTTTCAAGTAATGCTAGGGACTTTGCAATTTTATTGCAAACCAAATCTATTTAATTAATCAATTAAACTGTTTAATTAATTAATTAAATCATATTTAAATAGGTGATAACTTGTGTATGTGTGTGACTTACTAGGCTCATCACTAATTGGCAATGAGACATGATATCAACTCTTAATATCATCAGAACTCTTTCTTACCATAAATGATTTCTCTAAATCATTTTATAAACCTCATAGACCATGGTTAACACCTAGCATAGCATTCCATAGCCACCCAATTAGTAATAAGATTTACCTTAAATGAACCTATAATCATATGTTACCATGCACTAGAATCTCTCTGTTACAAAATCCCAACTCAAGCTAGAGTCATGGTTTATGTCAAACTCCATTTGCTATGAATATTATGTTCTCTTTTAATTCCAGTTCTTGATTAAAAGATTTTCTCATCAGAAACTCTTTTCTGAATAAATCTATCTGTCTTGGCCAGGAACTTGAAACATCAAGAACAATTAAATGAACATAGGATTTTATCTCTATTTACTTAGAGGAACAGATTCCTTCTTGATCAACACCTACCTCCATATATAACTAGCAGGAGCCAACACATGCCCATATACCCATACATAGTACAAGTATGAAAGCGATATCAAACTCAAACTACCTATATACAAGATAATCTGTGCTATCTCAGGTCTAAAGATTATATGCATCGATATGATTTATGACAAAACATTGACAAGAGTAAACTCCATGTGCTTGTCATAAGTGTCACTAGTTCGGCCTACTTATCATTTATAAGTGCCTATCAAGTTTGTTATATGGCATGAGACTCACCATTCCATCTTATTTATATCTCATATAAATAACTTGGGAACAAACATGAATACAATCTTTCTGGATAAGTCATGTCCTTATTATGAAGTATCCTCGATTGTGAACCTATTTATGATACTTTGTGCTAGAAATATTGTCACTCATATTCTTAACAACTTAAGAATAATATTTCTAACAAAATATCAATGGACCTTTTCTATTACACATAAATATAATATGTAAACGGAAAAGTGGAAATGCCTTTTATTAATAAAAATATGTACAAGATACATACTAAATGATATGCTCTAGGGCATACTACTAACAATTCCATCTTGATCAACACCTACCTCCATATATAACTAGTAGGAGCCAACACATGCCCATATACCCATACACAGTACAAGTATGAAAGTAGTATCAAACTCAAACTACCTATATACAAGATAACTGTGCTATCTCAGGTCTAAAGATTATATGCACTGATATGATTTATGACAAAATATTGACAAGAGTAAACTCCATGTGCTTGTCATAAGTGTCACTAGTTCAGCCTACTTATCATTTATAAGTGCCTATCATGTTTGTTATATGGCATGAGACTCACCATTCCATCTTATTTATATCTCATATAAATAACTTGGGAACAAACATGAATACAATCTTTCTGGATAAGTCATGTCCTTATTATGAAGTATCCTCAATTGTGAACCTATTTATGATACTTCGTGCTAGAAATATTGTCACTCATATTCTTAACAACTTAAGAATAATATTTCTAACAAAATATCAATGGACCTTTTCTATTACACATAAATATATTATGTAAACGGAAAAGTGGAAATGCCTTTTATTAATAAAAATATGTACAAGATACATACTAAATGATATGCTCTAGGGCATACTACTAACAATTCCATCTTGATCAACACCTACCTCCATATATAACTAGTAGGAGCCAACACATGCCCATATACCCATACACAGTACAAGTATGAAAGTAGTATCAAACTCAAACTACCTATATACAAGATAACTGTGCTATCTCAGGTCTAAAGATTATATGCACTGATATGATTTATGACAAAATATTGACAAGAGTAAACTCCATGTGCTTGTCATAAGTGTCACTAGTTCAGCCTACTTATCATTTATAAGTGCCTATCATGTTTGTTATATGGCATGAGACTCACCATTCCATCTTATTTATATCTCATATAAATAACTTGGGAACAAACATGAATACAATCTTTCTGGATAAGTCATGTCCTTATTATGAAGTATCCTCAATTGTGAACCTATTTATGATACTTCGTGCTAGAAATATTGTCACTCATATTCTTAACAACTTAAGAATAATATTTCTAACAAAATATCAATGGACCTTTTCTATTACACATAAATATATTATGTAAACGGAAAAGTGGAAATGCCTTTTATTAATAAAAATATGTACAAGATACATACTAAATGATATGCTCTAGGGCATACTACTAACAATCTCCCACTAGCACTAGAGCCATTCATTACAATATCTTAGACCTATCTTCTCAAGATGTCGGTCTAACTGAGTCTGTGACATAGGCTTAGTGAATGGATCAGCTGGATTTTTCAGCTGATGCTATTTTCTGCATGGCTACATCGCCTCACCCAACTATTTCTCTGATAATGTTGTAGCGCCTTTCTATGTGTTTGGATTTCTAGTGAGACCTTGGTTCCTTAGCCTGTATGACTGCTCCATTATTGTCACAGTGTAGTGGAACTGCTGACTCAATGGAAGGAACTACTGTAAGTTCTATCACGAACTTCTTTATCCAAATAGCTTCCTTTGCAGCATCTGATGCAGCAATATACTCAGCCTCTGTAGTGGAATTTGTAGTCGTGCTCTGTTTGGAACTCTTCCAACTGACTGCACCTCCATTACAAATGAACACATATCCAGAGGTAGACTTTCTATCATCGATATCTGATTGGAAATCAGAATCAGTATAACCATCCAATTGCAAGTTTCCACCTCCATAAATCAAGAATAAATCCTTAGTTCTTCTCAAGTACTTAAGAATATTCTTGACAGCTATCCAGTGTTCCAAACCTGGATTGGATTGATACCTGCTAGTCAAACTAATAGCATATGTGATATCTGGCCTAGTACACAACATTGCATACATTAAACTTCCAATAGCCGAAGCATATGGAATCCTGGCCATCTTATCTCTTTCTTCAGGTGTCTTTGGAGACAACTCTTTAGAAAGATGGATACCATGTCTCACTGGTAACAATCCTCTCTTGGAATCAAGCATGTTAAACCTCTTTAACACCTTTTCCAAGTATAGACTTTGGGATAAACCAATTATTCTTTTCGCTCTATCTCTATAGATGCGAATCCCAAGAATATAGGTTGCCTCCCCTAAGTCTTTCATGGAGAATGTATTTGACAACCATACCTTTATAGTCGTCAACATACCTGTGTCATTACCCATCAACAGTATGTCATCCACATATAAGACAAGGAAAGTGATAGCACTGTCACTAACCTTCTTATATACACATGGCTCATCCTCATTTTTGATAAAACCAAAGGATTTAATGGCTTCATCAAAACGAATGTTCCAACTCCTCGAAGCTTGTTTCAACCCATAAATGGATCGCTTTAGCTTGCATACCTTGGAACCATCTTGGGATTCAAATCCCTTAGGTTGTTCCATGAAAATGTTTTCTTCAATGTATCCATTGAGAAAAGGCTTTGACATCCATCTGCCAAATCTCATAATCATAGTACGCAGCTATTGCTAATAAAATCCTAATTGATTTAAGCATGGCAACAGGTGAGAAAGTCTCCTCATAGTCGATTCCTTGCCTTTGGCGAAACCCTTTCGCTACTAGCCTTGCCTTATAGGTCTCTACCTTTCCATCAGAACCAATTTTCTTCTTGAAAACCCATTTGTTCCCTATAGGTATAATACTTTCAGGTGGGTCAACAAGATCCCAAACTTGATTCTTATACATGGAATCAATCTCGGATTTCATAGCATCAATCCATTTTGAAGAGTCTATATCTGATATAGCTTCTTCATAAGTAAGTGGATCATCTCCATGATCTACTTCTTCATGAGTAGACAACTCTTGTTCTTCTTCATGAAGAAAACCATATCTCACTGGTGGGTGAGATACCCTGGTTGTTCTATGAGGAACAGCTGTAGATGTTTCATCAACGGGTATTGGTTGACTAGATGGATCCATATCCATCTGATATGTTGGTTGGTCAGAATTCTCCAATTCTAACTCTATTTGTCTTCCTTTGCCTCCTTCTTGAACAAACTGTTGTTCAAGAAATGTGGCATCTCTACTTATCACAACCTTTTGTGAAGTAGGCAAATAAAAATAATATCCAAAACTATCTTTTGGATATCCAACAAATCGACCTTTTACGATCCGGTCTCCAATTTATCGGTGTTCACTTTTGATATAATTTGGACAACCCCAAATCTTAACATGCTTAAGACTTGGTTTTCTTCCATGCCATATCTCATAAGGTGTGGAAGAAACTGATTTTGATGGAATCCTATTCAGAATATACAAAGCTGATTCTAATGCAAATCCCTAAAAGAAGATTGGCATATCAGTATAGCTCATCATACTACGTACCATATCCAATAGGGTACGATTTCTCCTTTCAGATACACCATTCAGCTGTGGCGTTCCTGGAGGAGTCAGCTGAGAAACAATGCCATGCTCTCTCAAGTATTCATCAAATTCAGTACTCAAATATTCACCTCCACGATCTGATTGAAGAGCTTTAATATTCTTTCCTGTTTGATTTTCTACTTCATATTTAAATTCTTTGAACTTTTCAAAAGATTCATGTTTGTATTTCATCAAATACAAATACCCAAACCTTGATTTATCATCAGTAAATGTAATAAAATAATGAAAACCCCCTCTAGCCATTTCCTTAAATGGACCACATACATCACTATGTACTAGCTCCAAAATATTTTCAGCTCTTAGCCCTTGTCCAACAAAGGGTGATCTAGTCATTTTGCCCTGAAGGCAAGATTCACAAGTTGGAGTAGGCTCAGAGCCCAATGAGGATAGAATCCCCATTTTCTCCAGTTTTGCAATCCTATCTTCTGCAACATGAAATAACCTTAAGTGCCAAATATATTTTGAACTTGAGTTGGTTTTCACCATGGCATTGCATTAATTTAGATTGCTATACTCTGGGCTGTGGAAACACTTTCTTACTGGCAATGGAAACAATTTCCTGTTGGCAATCAAAACACTTTCTTACTGGCAATGGAAACACTTTCCTTTGCCTTTGTCAGCTTTGGTCTTTGTTTTCTGTTTAGCTATTTTCTTAGAAGGACCAGGAATCTGAGATTTCTTTTTCTTATTGACCTTCTTCTTGTTGGACTTTCCAGTAGAAGAAGATGCAATCAAAGCTACCTCTTTTCCTTTATTGCCTGGCATATTCTTTTGGGCAATAACCAGCATGTTGAGTAAACCAGCTAAGGTGCATTCCTGTTTAGTCATATGGAAATTTGTCACAAAATTCAAAAAAGACTCAGGAAGGGACTGAAGGATCAAATCCGTCTGTAGTTGGAAATCCATGTTGAAGTCAAGATGTTCCAACTACTCAGTCAGCCGAATCATCTTGTGGACATGATCCCCAACATTCTGTCCCTCAGACATCCTCATACGGAATAGCTGTCTAGATATCTCATACCTAGTATTCCTGTTGTGCCCACCATACAACTCTTGTAGGTGAAGGAGGATCTCACTCGCACTCTGCATGTTCTCATGTTGCTTCTGTAACTCATTACTCATGGAAGCAAGCATGTAACACTTAGCTCTCATATCATGCTCCTTCCACTTGTCCAAAGTTTCATGTTCCTCTTGTGTGGCCTCTGGAGGTAAGGGACCAGGAACATTTGAATCTAGAACATATCTTATATGTTCAAGGTTCAGGACAAGCTTCAAATTTCTTAGCCAATCAGACAGATTTGGTCCTGTCAACCTATTGTGATCAAGTATGCTTGCAAGGATATTGGATGGTGGTGGTTGTTTTGTGCTCATTTTTATCAGAAAATTAACTGCAGAAAATAACCAGATTAATTAGTAAATGTATCATGTAATTAACCAAAATGATTATGGTCTTTTGATCAAATTGGTCCTCCCACTAACTTAGCGAATCCTACACTTTCAAAGTAGAAAACGGAAATCCTAGTTGGATGGATTTCTAGTGGGTGATTGAATTCTTATAATTCTATTGATCATCCTCAGGTACATCCATTATTGGAATTACAATAAACTATAAGTGAGCAACTCCTTGCCCATCACATCTCATGTGAGGTTCAATCCTTTACCTAGCCCCTAATGCTCAAAATCTCAGGTACATCCATTATTGACTTATCTTGCATTAGTTAAGTTGATCCCATTGAGCCAGTAATTATGCAAATAATTTTAATGTCCTCAGGTACATCCAATATTGGCCACTAAACCATTTATATATTTACAACATCTCATGCTTAACAATTATTCTTAAGAAAATCTCTTAAATTAATTGCATCTCATGCAACTATTTAAAATTTCTTAAAATAATTGCCCCAATGGAGGGCCTATGTTATAATTACTTTAATTATAGCATTTCCAACTTAATCATTTGTTTGGAAGATTTTATGGTCATTCTATTTACTATTAAGGTCTCACTTTGCACATTATCCATTTAGCATGCATATATCATATAATTGCATACATTCCCATACATCTCATGCATTCATGGATAAGCAGTAAATATGGTATGATCATGGACTTTCTAAGGTATTCAATTCTGAGCCACCAAGAATTGAATCAGGGCATTCCTAGGTGCATTTCATTCATTCATTCATTTTACAAGAGTTGCTGAAGGAGTACATAATCAACACTTGATCTTGAATTCCTCCCACTGGTCCCACCAATGCTCTTGACCTCCTTGAACTTCTTGCAATCCAATATTACATAGTAATCCTTGGCATACCAAGGCGAATTTACAAGAACTTAAATAAATGAAATTACAACCCAAAAATTATTACAAACTTAATAATACATGCCCAAAATAAATTAAAATAAATTAATTAATTTACAATCCCAAAGAAACATAAAAGAAATAAATCCAATCACATTGGTCTTTTATAGTCCATGATCATCCATCATGCATATCACTATTTAACAATTAAATAGAACATACATACTTAAATTAAATTGAATATCTCATATTCAACTTAAAAATCCAGATTTGAATATGATTCAAATAAATTTAAAAATTCAGATTTGAATCTCATTAAAACAAATTTAAAAATTCAGATTTGAATCACATTCAAACAACTTCAAAAATTCAGATTTGAATCACATTCAAACAATTTTTAAAATTCTGATTTGAATCATAATTTAATTGTGTGATAAAAACTACTAATTAAACACTTTAATTAGTCAAAGAATAGGCCTTAGATCATACAACAATTGCAGAATTAAAAGCCAAACCTTAAACCACCCATGGAAGCCAAACCATGCGCACCATTGATGGTGTTTTTTTTTAAGTATGCCGCCAACTTGCTTTGCAACCAGCAATGAACTTTTGATCTCATGATCAAACACACAATTAAATCATATAATCAACAATCTAAATGGCAAATATAGTGGCTCTGATACCAATTGAAGGAACAGAAGCGTGAAAAACACAAGTTTATACCATTGAATTCAAAAATTTTCACCTAGGGTCACATGCATCATGCAAGATTTATTTTTATCTATTTGATTTCAATGATAAACAACATATTAAAACTCTTTTAATAGTTTTTTGGATCTGTATTTGCCATTTAAGATTTAAAATTAATCAGATTAATTTTAGAACCCTAGATTAAATCAAGAACGATTACACTAACCTCTTGATGCCTTTGCGTGTCGTATGCGCCTTTGAGATTCGTCTTGAGGACACGGATGTTGTCCCTCTAGCTTGTCCACAACAAGAACACCTATGGCAGCCCTTGAACAGCTTCTAAAGCCTTTTCTATTAATTAGAAATTCAAGTTCTGCCTTTTAAGAGATTAGAGATGTAAACAGGACACTAGAAACAATTTCTAGTGTTCTTAATTCAAGAGATTGATGGCTAATCTCTTTGAATTGATAAGAGATGAAGAAGAAGAGATAAAAACCCTCAAAGTGGCGTGACAAAGGAGTGTGGCTGCTGGTTGTATTTTATTTTCTCATAACAACACTTAAATAGCTAGGTTAACACATTAAACCCTTGCCACATGTCACCCTTTGATTAGCTCTAGGTTTAAGTGACCCAATCACATTGTGCCAAGTGTCAAACCTATATTTAATCTTGATTTTAATCATCTTACATGATTAAAAAACATTTGGCAAGCTTATGTGTTATGCCATGTGTCACCATCTCATGGTGCCACGTGTCACACTGCAAAATGACCAAAATGCCCCTGTGTCTTAATTTTGAGTTCTCAACCCAAAATAATTATTTTTCTTCTTCTAATTAATTTATATCAAATATAAATTAATTAATTAATCTCTATTAATTAATTTCTCATTAATTAAATTCATATTTAAACACTTTAAATATAAATTTAACTTATATTATACATCCAATAATCTAGATTTGGTTTCAAGTCATGCTAGGGACTTTGCAATCTAATTGCAAACCAAACCTATTTAATTAATCAATTTAAACTCTTTAATTAATTAATTAAATCATATTTAATTAGGTGATAACTTGTGTATGTGTGTGACTTACTAGGCTCATCACTAATTGGCAATAAGACATGATATCAACTCTTAATATCATCAGAACTCTTTCTTACCATAAATGATTTCTCTAAATCATTTTATGAACCTCATAGACCATGGTTAACACCTAGCATAGCATGCCATGGCCACCCAATTAGTAATAAGGTTTACCTTAAATGAACCTATAATCATATGTTACCATGCGCTAGAATCTCTCTGTTACAAAATCCCAACTCAAGCTGGAGTCATGGTTTATGTCAAACTCCATTTGCTATGAATATTATGTTCTCTTTTAATTCCAGTTCTTGATTAAAAAGATTTTCTCATCAGAAACTTTTTTCTGAATAAATCTATCTGTCCTGGCCAGGAACTTGAAACAACAAGAACAATTAAATGAACATAGGATTTTATCTCTATTTTCTTAGAGGAACAGATTCCATCTTGATCAACACCTACCTCCATATATAACTAGTAGGAGCCAACACATGCCCATATACCCATACACAGTACAAGTATGAAAGCAGTATCAAACTCAAACTACCTATATACAAGATAACTGTGCTATCTCAGGTCTAAAGATTATATGCACTGATATGATTTATGACAAAACATTGACAAGAGTAAACTCCATGTGCTTGTCATAAGTGTCACTTGTTCGGCCTACTTATCATTTATAAGTGCCTATCATGTATGTTATATGGCATGAGACTCACCATTCCATCTTATTTACATCTCATATAAATAACTTGGGAACAAACATGAATACAATCTTTCTGGATAAGTCATGTCCTTATTATGAAGTATCCTCGATTGTGAACCTATTTATGATACTTCGTGCTAGAAATATTGTCACTCATATTCTTAACAACTTAAGAATAATATTTCTAACAAAATATCAATGGACCTTTTCTATTACACATAAATATATTATGTAAACGGAAAAGTGGAAATGCCTTTTATTAATAAAAATATGTACAAGATACATACTAAATGATATGCTCTAGGGCATATTACTAACACATTAGGTATTCTACGGGATCATGTTATGCCTTACAGAGGGGTAAGGTGTGACATTCTCAATCTCAACTCCAACATAATTCAACACAATATGTTTTTCAACTCAAATCCACAATAATTTTTCAAAGGCTGAGATAAAAGAAACACAGTACAAATTTTACAAGCCAAAACAATTCACAATTTATTTTACAACTTCAATGTACAATCTTAATTTACAACTGCTCAAACCAAGAACACTATATACATACAGTGAATATACATTACAGTACAAAATGCAAAATATGGTATACTCAATATACTCGATGATCTCTCGCTGAATGTACTAGCAGCCTAGTCTACTGCCCTGTCCGTCTATCTACCTACGACAGCAATGAAAAGCTATCGCGGAGACATTGTCTCAGTGGTGCACAACATTAATCAAATACAACTTTAAATCTAAAATCATTAGTCATATAAATAGTGGATACTTAGACCATAGTTAAATTCAAGACAATGAATGTCATAAAGAATTTAAACTCCATTTCACAATATCACAATAAATCTCAATAAGTCAAAACATGGTGAAATTCAAAAGACAGTGAATGTCAATAAGAATTTAAACTCCAATTTCCAATCTCACAATACATATCAATAAATTACACACAGCTTAATCATGTTCCAAAGTTCAATTTATCCCAAAAGCCGATGGCTAATAAGGAATTCAATTCGTCCCAAAAGTAAATGGCTAATGAGGAATAACATAGCTAGCTAGCAAAAATATGAGTACTCATTCTATTCGTCCTCAACAGGCACACACCTCAACACTTCAGCTAGAGAGGAAATTCAATTCGTCCCACTAGACAAGCTAGCGAGGAATACAATCAATATACATGATAGCTATGGTTTCAAACCATTTACAATGCTTTTCAATCAATAAGTATCCATCAATATCATTCAAACCATTTTTCACAGTTTCAAACCATTTACAATGCTTTTCAAGCAATAAGTATCCATTCAAACACATTTCCACAATTTAAAACGATAATATACAAATAGTCATAATTTATTTCAATTGAAAAATTCAAAAGAAATAACTGTTGTGCACAAACCTCTGATAACTATCTCCTGGCCTTGACTCAGTGTTTCCTTTCCTTTCCCTGAGTCTTTGCTAATTGAGAAACACAATTTGAAGTGTTTCAGTACTCATTTCCACAATAATTAATTTATTGAATTCTATTATTTTCTTAGTCAACCTAACATGTTGACCCTCGATGCAGTCTAGGTGAATTAGGCTTTAATGTTACTAATATGTCACATTTGTAGCCTTTTAGTATTGGTACATGTTACCAAATTCATTTCCATGTATATTCCGTTTTATTGCAATTTGTCGGATCCTAGTATACTAATTTGACCTAGCTGGACGACCTAGTTCCCTGGGTTTTCGAGTTTCGGTCGAAACTACAAACTTGTAGATCTTTATCTTATTTCACATGGGGCAAAATTTCAAGTCATTCTGAGTTTACTAGACCAAGTTATGGTCATTTTACTATTGCTGGTCAAAATGCATCAAAATTGGTCACTTTAGGTCATTTTAGGTTATTTTAGGTTCGGCTAGTTTTTGGACCTGAATTTGTGCTAGCTGTTTGACTTACTTATGGTCATTTCTGGGCTTTGGTGTCTTCATAAGACTTGTAGATATATGTCTCAACTATTCATGGTAAAAATTTCAGATCAATTGGACCTGTTTTGAGTGAGTTATGGCCTAAACACTAACTACTGCCCAAATGGTCAATTTTCAGGCCTTAATTGCACTAATCCGAATTTGGTCATTTTTCAAGTTACCTTACAAGCAGAATTTTGGTAAGCTTCCTTCATGAAAGTTGGCACATTTTGTGCCTAGTTTCACCTCCAATTGGAGCCACACACTTAAGGTTCTAGGCCAAAATGCACACTGCCCTATAGCAACACTCTTCATTACATGCCAAATACACTTTTAACACTTACCATGTTGCACATTCATGCCATTTTTGTTTTGTACCATAACACAAACACATTTCACAACACATTGTTGGTCATTTTGGCAGCTTATTATCACACTTAATATGCACCATATAGTATAGAATTTTTCAAGCTCAAATTACAACAATTCAATCACCTAACCTAGCTCATTTACATGTCCAACCTCACACCATCATACATGTACACAAGTTGCCATAACAAATACCACAATTCAACATTAATATTCCATAAACCAAACATGAAATAACATTTTTATGGTTCACCATTCAAGCTGCCGATTCATACACCTCTCTCCACTAATTTCCAAGCTTCCAAATTCAAGTACACATTTACATATACTTAGTATACATCACCCAAATTAATTCCTACACACATAAACACTTAATCAACCCTTTAATCTGCCATTTACAAGCAAGAATAAAATGTCCTTAAGAATTTCCATGGCTGCCAAAAATACACATCTCCCTTTAAACATTAAACCTCAAAAATCTCTCCACAATTCAAGTACCCATAACATCCTTACTAACTTTAATGAAGCAATAATAAAAAACACAAACTTACCACCTTGGAAACCCTTCAAAACCTCTCCAAAACTTGGTCTTCTTATTGCCTATCTACTACCCAAGGTGTATGGATAACTTTTAATGAAGGAAAGTGCCAAGAAAGGAGCTTGAATCACACTTGCATGGACCTTTCAAGTCATGCGGCAATGGAGGTTTGTTGGGAGCAATTTCAGCTGAATTTGAGAGCTTGAAGATGAAGTTGAATCTACTGTCCAAATTGATGAATAAGTGGTCCACTTTGGTGGGTGAGTGGAGCACTAAGGGTTGTTTCATATTAGTTTATTCATAAGTTTCATTTTCCCACATTTAACTCCCCATTTTTGCTATTTACATTAGGTACCACTAATTTAATTTTTCATTATATTTTCCAAGTGTAATAACATTTGTTTTTAACGGACATTTAGGTCAAAAGACAACTCAGAGTGTCAAATGACCACAATGCCTGTGTTCTGGTTGCATTCCCGATTTTTCGATAACACCGGATTTTGTCCGTTTTTTGATTTCTCACTTTTCTTTATACTAATTAGTTAATTTTTCTTTGATATTTCTAATAGTATTTATACTTCAATAGGTGTCTATCTAAGTCCTAAAAATATTTTCCAGGGTTCCCCGCGGTCCAGGGCTAGTGAACGGTCCACGCCGCGACTTCCCGATGCGGTTACCCATTGCTAGGGTTCTCGGCTCGTTTAACTTGGTTGCATTTCATTGCTATTATTTTTCCTTTATTTTTCTTGTATTTTCTTTTCTTGTATTTCATTATTTTATGTCTCCTCATCAACATGTAAGTGTAGTTCTAGGCATTCTAGCTGTCCGGATAGACACTGGTCACCGGAATAGTAGAATGCACTATTGAACTTAGGGGTGTTACAATTCTCCCCCCCTTAAAATAAATTTCGTCAGACACTGGTCACCGGAATAGTAGAATGCACTACTGAACTTAGGGGTGTTACAATTCTCCCCCCCTTAAAATAAATTTCGTCTCGAAATTTTACCTGGCATTAGTCTCTGAACAGCTATAGGCGCTGTCTCCTCATATCATCTTCACGTTCCCAAGTAGCTTCCTAGCCTGAATGATGGTTCCACAGCACTTTAACTAGGTGTATCTGTTTGTTCCTCAACTGCTTCACCTCATATGCCAGAATTTCTATGGGTTCTTCCTCATATAAGAGGTTTGGATTTACCTCAATCTCTTCAACTAATAGAACATGAGATTGGTCTAATCTGTACCTCCTTAACATGGACACATGGAAGATACTATGTATTCTTGCTAACTCCGGAGGTAATGCAAACTAATATGCCAAAGGACCCACTCTTTCCAGAACCTCATATGGTCCGATGAAACGAGGACTCACTTTTCCCTTTCTACCAAATCTCATAATCCTCTTCCAAGGAGAAACTTTGAGGAATACCTTATCACCCACTGCATATTCAATATCTCTTCTCTTTGCATCAACATAGGACTTCTGACAGTCTGATGCAGCCTTGAGTCTATCTCTGATCAATCTGATCTTTTCCTCTGTATGCTTAACAATTTCTGGCCCAATCATCTTCCTTTCACCTACTTCATCCCAACATAAGGGAGTTCTACACTTTCTGCCATACAAAGCTTCATATGGAGGCATCCCAATGCTTGATTGGTAGCTGTTGTTATAAGCAAACTCAATCAAAGGCAAGTGTGTATCCCAACTACATTCAAACTCAATCATACAAGCCCGTAGCATATCCTCCAATATCTGAATTACTCTTTCAGACTGGCCATCTGTCTGTGGGTGGAATGGTGTGCTAAAGTTCAATATAGTTCCTAGGGCTCTTTGTAGACTATCCCAGAATCTAGAAGTGAACCTAGGATCTCTGTCAGATACAATCGATACTGGCACTCCATATAGTTTTACAATCTCATATATGTACAATCTGGCCAATCTCTCTAGGCTATAGTCCATCCAAACTGGCAAAAAGTGAGTAGACTTGGTCAGTTTGTCAACTATAACCCATACTGCATCATGACTATTTTGTGTCCTCGGGAGTCCCGTAACAAAATCCATAGTTATTCGTTCCCATTTCCACTCTAGTACTGGCATAGGATGTAACAAACCAGCTGGAACTTGATGTTCTGCCTTTACTTGCTGACAAGTTAGGCATTTGGAAACAAATTCAGCTATATCTCTCTTCATACCCATCCACCAGTAATGCTCTTTCAGCCTTCTGTACATTTTAGTTCCACCAGGGTGCATAGCAAAAGGAGACTTATGTGCTTCCTTCATAATGATCTGTCTCAATTTAATATCATTAGGAACGCACATTCTGCCCTGATGTAGCAATAAACCATCATCTTTCACAGAAAATTCAGGTTTCTTGCCCTGCTGGACTTTTTTCAGTAGCTTCTGATATTTATCATCACTCTGAGCAGCCATTCTGATATGATCAATCAACACTGGCTGTACATGCCATGCAACTATTGTCTGTCCTTCATCATCAATCTCTAAACTGGCATGCTGTGCTTTCAATTCATATAACATGGACAAAGGAGAAACTCTGAGACTTGCCATAGTCTTGCGACTTAAGGCGTCAGCTACCACATTTGCTTTCCCTGGCTGATAGTGCATTAAACAATCATAGTCTTTAATCAATTCTAACCATCTCCTCTGCCTCAAATTCAATTCCTTCTAGGTATCTAAGTACTTCAAGCTCTTGTGATCTATGTAAATATAGCATTTCTCCCCATACAAATAGTGTCTCCAGATCTTCATAGCAAAAACAATAGCTGCTAGTTCCAAATCATGTGTTGGGTAGTTCCTCTCATGCGGTTTCAGCTGGCGTGATGCATAAGCAATGACATTCCGATCTTGCATCAGTACACAGCCTAACCCATTGTGAGAAGCATCACTATAAACTATGTACTCTTTACCCGGAGTAGGTAAAGTAAGGACTAGAGCTTCAGTCAAGCACCTCTTCAACTCATCAAAACTCTGCTGACATTTATCTGTCCACTGAAATTTTATATCTTTCCGAAACAGCTTGGTTAGTGGAGAAGATAACATAGAAAACCCTTTCACAGACCGACAGTACTATCCAGCTAAACCCAGAAAACTGCAAATTTTTGTGATATTCCTGGGTGGCTTCCAATTAAGGATAGCTTCTACCTTGCTGGAATCTACCTTGATCCCTTTAGCTGACACAACATGTCCCAAAAAGGAGATTTCTTTCAGCTAAAATTCACATTTCGATAATTTGGCGTATAGTTGTTTCTCCCTTAAAGTCTGCAGTACAATCCCAGATGTCTGCCATGCTCCTCTGCATTCCCCGAATATATCTAAATGTCATCAATAAACTGTTAGTAGTATGCCCTAGAGCATATCATTTAGTATGTATCTTGTATATAATTTTATTAATAAAAGGCATTTCTACTTTTCCGTTTACATAATATATTTATGAGTAATAGAAAAGGTCCATTGATATTTTGTTAGAAATATTATTCTTAAGTTGTTAAGAATATGAGTGACAATAATTCTAGCACAAAGTATCATAAATAGGTTCACAATCAAGGATACTTCATAATAAGGACATGACTTATCCAGAAAGATTGTATTCATGTTTGTTCCCAAGTTATTTATATGAGATATAAATAAGATGGAATGGTGAGTCTCATGCCATATAACAAACATGATAGGCACTTATAAATGATAAGTAGGCTGAACTAGTGACACTTATGACAAGCACATGTCAATGTTTTGTCATAAATCATATAAGTGCATATAATCTTTAGACCTGAGATAGCACAGTTATCTTGTATATAGGTAGTTTGAGTTTGATACTGCTTTCATACTTGTACTATGTATGGGTATATGGGCATGTGTTGGCTCCTACTAGTTATATATGGAGGTAGGTGTTGATCAAGATGGAATCTGTTCCTCTAAGTAAATAGAGATAAAATCCTATGTTCATTTAATTGTTCTTAATGTTTCAAGTTCCTAGCCAGGACAGATAGATTTATTCAGAAAAGAGTTTCTGATGAAAAAAATCTTTTTAATCAAGAACTGGAATTAAAAGAGAACATAATATTCATAGCAAATGGTGTTTGACATAAACCATGACTCCAGCTTGAGCTGGGATTTTGTAACAGAGAGATTCTAGTGCATGGTAACATATGATTATAGGTTCATTTAAGGTAAACCTTATTACTAATTGGGTGGCCATGGCATGCTATGCTAGGTGTTAACCATGGTCTATGAGGTTCATAAAATGATTTAGAGAAATCATTTATAGTAAGAAAGAGTTCTGATGATATTAAGAGTTGATATCATGTCTCATTGCCAATTAGTGATGAGCCTAGTAAGTCACACACATACACAAGTTATCACCTATTTAAATATGATTTAATTAATTAATTAAAGAATTTAATTGATTAATTAAATAGGTTTGGTTTGCAATTAAATTGCAAAGTCCCTAGCATGACTTGAAACCAAATCTAGATTATTGGATGTGTAGTATAAATTAAATTTATATTTAAAGTGTTTAAATATGAATTTAATTAATGAGAAATTAATTAATAGAGATTAATTAATTAATTTATATTTGATATAAATTAATTAGAAGAAGAAAAATAATTATTTTGGGTTAAGAACTCAAAATTAAGACACAGGGGCATTTTGGTCATTTCACAGTATGACACGTGGCACCATGAGATGGTGACACATGAGATTACACATAAGCTTGCCAAATGTTTTTTTAATCATGTAAGATGATTAAAATCAAGATTAAATATAGGTTTGGCACTTGGCACAATGTGATTGGGTCACTTAAACCTAGAGCTAATCAAAGGGTGACATGTGGCAAGGGTTTAATGTGTTAACCTAGCTATTTAAGTGTGGTTATGAAAAGAAAAATAACCAGCAGCCACTCCTCTCCTTTTTCATGCCACTTTGAGGCTTTTCATCTATTCTTCTTCATCTCTCATCAATTCAATGAGATTAGCCATCAATCTCTTGAAATAAGAACACTAGAAATTGTTTCTAGTGTCCTGTTTACATCTCTAATCTCTTAAAAGGCAGAACTTGAATTTCTAATTAATAGAAAAAGCTTTAGAAGCTGTTCAAGGGCTGCCATAGGTGTTCTTGGTGTGGACAAGCTAGAGGGACAACATCTGGTGTCATGAAAACGAATCTCAAGAGATTAATGTAATCGTTCTTGATTTAATCTAGGGTTCTAAAATTAATCTGATTAATTTTAAAATCTTAAATGGCAAATATAGATCCAAAAACATATTAAAAGAGTTTTAATATGTTGTTTATCATTGAAATCAAATAGATAAAAATAAATTATACATGATGCATGTGACCCTAGGTGAAAATTTTTGAATTCAATGGTATAAACTTTTGTTTTTCACGCTTTCGTTCCTTCATAAACACCACCACAAATTGAGCAAGATATGGTCTGAAGATAGTGTTCATCAAATCCATTAAAGCAGCTAGAGCATTAGTTAACCCGAATGGCATTACTAGAAACTCATAGTGGCCATACCGAGTTCTAAAAGCAGTTTTTGGAATACTCTGCTCTTGCACCTTCAACTGATAATAACCAGATCGCAAATCAATTTTGGAGAATACAGCTGCACCCTTCAACTGGTCAAACAGATCATCAATGCGAGGTAATGGATATCTGTTCTTTATTATCACCTTATTCAACTGCCGATAGTCAATACATAAGCGAAGAGTACCATCATTCTTCTTAACAAACAACACTGTCGCTCCCTAAGGTGACACACTAGGGCGGATGAAGCCCTTTTCAAGTAGTTCTTGCAATTGTACCTTTAACTCCTGCAACTCTACTGGTGCCATTCTGTATGGTGTTATGGAGATTGGATCCACACCAGGCAGAACATTAATTTCAAACTGCACCTCTCTCTCCGGAGGTAATCCTGGCAATTCATCAGGAAACACATTTGGAAAGTCCTATATTGTAGGGATGTCCCTCAATGCTGGACTCCCCACTTGGTTGTCAACCACATGTGCCAAGTATGCTTCACACCCCTTTCTAATCATTTTTCTAGCTAGTGCAGCTGAAATGATGTTTGATGGCAATAGCTGCCTCTCCCCATGTATTACCACATCACTATACTGAGGGAGACCAAAAGTGACTGTCTTCAGCCTATAGTTAATCACGACATGATGCTTGGCTAACCAATCCATGCCCAAGATGATATCATAATCTCTAAAGGGCATTTCAATGAAATCAGATAGAAAAGTGTGCCCTTAGATCACCAAAGGACAATCTCTATACATTCTATTAACCCTGACCTCCTGTCCTAGCGGACTTGTTAGTAGCACCTCAAAGTCCATTTTTGTACATGGAACAACAATGCAATCAATGATGCTAGCACTTACATAAGAATGGGTAGAACCCGGATCAAATAACACAAACACATCTTGATTAAAAGTTAAGAAGGTACCAGCCACAACATTAGATGTCTCGGCCTCTTCTCTCTGTCTCATTGCGTAGACTCTAACTGGAGCACTGGCTTGCTCTGATTGTTTCACTGTGCCTTGGCTGCCTACTGGGCTACCTCTACCCCTGCCTCTACCTCTGCTGAGTGGTTGTGAACTTCTAGTGACAGGGCTCTGAACTGACCCTTCTGCAGTAGTAGGAGGTGGTCCAACTCTGCTACTACTAGTGCAGTCCTTGGCAAAGTGTCCTGTGCCTCCACAGTTATAACAGGCTCCAATAGCTTTGTAGCATACCCCACCATGAATTCTTCCACAAGTTTCACATTGGCAGGGAGGGTAGGAACCTCTAGTACTCTACTGACCAGATAGAGGAGGTTTCTGTCCTGAATATCTCCCCCTACTAGACTTCTTGCCACCTCTGCTGTGTCCCCAATGGTTCTTCCTCTTTCCAGTAGGACCACTGGAACTCTGTTCTACTGATTTTCCCTCTTTCTCTGTCTTCTCTGATTTCTTTTTCTAAGGAGCTGCTTCAGATTCAATTCTTTCTAACTCTAGGGCTTGAGAAATAAGTTCAGAGAAGTTAGTGTGTTTGAATCTGACCACTTATAATCTGATACTGGGCTTCAAGCCGGTTTTAAACCTCTTGCATCTCTCCCTGCTTATAGCAAGTAGACTTACTGAATAATGGCTCAAGCGGAAAAATTCCCTTTCATATTCAACCACTGATCTACTCCCCTGTTTCAAACTTAGGAACTCTTGCAGCTTCTGGTCCACATAAGCATCAGGGACATATTTTTGTCTGAATTCCCCAAGAAAGTCATTCCATGTTAGCACTGCAGGTTCTACCAGACTGTGGGGAATGGTTTTCCACTAGTCATATGCATCCCCCTGTAGCAAAGATACTGAATATTCAAATCTAAGCTCATCTGTACAATGTAGCATTTTGAATACCCTATCCATCCTCTCTAACCACTGTTCTGCCTCTAGAGGATCTACTGTCCCCTTAAACTCTGTAGCCCCATATTTCATCAATTTGTCATACTGCCTAGCAGAAGACTGTGGTTGTACCACTGGTGTCTGTATTGGGACTTGAGTAGGCACATTACCAGCCATTTGTTGGAACATTGCAGCCATCTGCTGAGCGAAATGAGCAGGAAATTGCGGTATTACAGGGGCTGGTGCTGCTGAACCACTGTGTAGGGCTAGGGCATCCCCTAGCACCTCAGCCTCTATAGATTGATCGACTGAACGATCACCCTCTTCCATAGTTAATGCGAGGATCTTAGACCTCCTGAACAAATAACACAAGGAAATTTCTTCCCGTTGGTGCATATTTATAATGTAATGTACTGTATGTATCAAACAACGACATTGAGCAGTTGTACTATGAAGAAACAATATTCAAATTACAGGTGAAAACAACATTTAAAAACTAGCTCTGATACCACTACAACATGTCACACCCTACCTCTCTATAAGGCATAACATGATCCCGTAGTATACCTAATGAATTACCAACTTCCTCTCCGATAACCCATTAAATACACTACAAGGGATTTTAAAACTTTTCTTACTTCTTTTTGCAGTGGTGAGCACTATTTACAGGTATTAAAAACCTTTTTGAACTGACGTGAAGCAGCTAACACATTTGAATTATTGGTAATTTCTATAAAAATTTTGGCAGAGTGCCCTCTGTATTTTGAATAAAACAGTTCTTCAAAAACCTGTAAAAAGCACTTCAATTATATTTCTCAATCTCAACTCCAACATAATTCAAAACAAAATGTTTTTCAACTCAAATCCACAATAATTTTTCAAAAGCTGAGATAAAAGAAATACAGTACAAATTTTACAAGCAAAAATAATTCACAATTTATTTTACAACTTCAATGTACAATTTTAATTTACAACTGCTCAAACCAAGAACACTATATACATACAATGAACATACATTACAGTACAAAATGCAAAATATGGTATACTCAATATACCTGATGATCTCTCGCTGAATACACTAGCAGCCTAGTCTGCTGCCCTGTCCGTCTGTCTACCTGCGACAACAATGAAAAGCTATCACTGAGACATTGTCTCAGTGGTGCACAACATTAACCAAATGCAACTTTAAATCTAAAATCATCAGTCATATAAATAGTGGATACTTAAACCATAGTTAAATTCAAGACAATGAATGTCATAAAGAATTTAAACTCCATTTCACAACATCACAATAAATCTCAATAAGTCAAAACATGGTTAAATTCAAAAGACAGTGAATGTCAATAAGAATTTAAACTCCAATTTCTAATCTCACAATACATATCAATAAATCACACACAGCTTAATCATGTTCCAAAGTTCAATTCGTCCCAAAAGCCAATGGCTAATGAGGAATTCAATTCATCCCAAAAATCGATGGCTAATGAGGAATAACATAGCTAGCTAGCAAAAATATGAGTACTCATTCTATTCATCCTCAATAGGCACACACCTCAATACTTCTGCCAAAGAGAGAATTCAATTCGTCCCACTAGACAAGCTAGCGAGGAATACAATCAATATACATGATAGCTGTGGTTTCAAACCATTTACAATGCTTTTCAATCAATAAGTATCCATCAATATCATTCAAACAATTTTTCAAAGTTTCAAACCAGTTACAATGCTTTTTAAGCAATAAGTATCCATTCAAACACATTTCCACAATTTAAAATGATAATATATAAATAGTCATAATTTATTTCAATTGAAAAATTTAAAAGAAATAACTGTTGTGCACAAACCTCTGATAACTGTCTTTTGGCCTTGACTCAGTGTTTCCTTCCCTTTGCCTGAGTCTTTGCTAATTGAGAAACACAATTTGAAGTGCTTCAGTACTCATTTAAACTGTTTCTAAGAATAAGGTTCAATAATTAATTTATTGAATTCTATTATTTCCTTAGTCAACCTAATATGTTGACCCTCGATGTAGTCTAGGTGAATTAGGTTTTAATGTTATCAATATGTCACATTTGAAGCCTTTTAGTATTAGTACATGTTACCAAATTCATTTCCATGTATATTGCATTTTATTGCAATTTGTCGGATCCTAGTATACTAATTTGACCTAGCCAGAAAACTTAGTTCTCTGGGTTTTCGGGTTTCGGTCGAAACTACAAACTTGTAGATCTATGTCTTATTGCACACGGGGAAAAATTTTAGGTCATTCTGAGTTTACTAGACCAAGTTATGGTCATTTTACTATTGCTGGTCAAAATGCATCAAAAATGATCACTTTAGGTCATTTTAGGTCATTTTAGGTTCGGCCAGTTTTTGGACCCGAAATTGTGCTAGCTGTTTGACTTGCTTATGGTCATTTCTGGGCTTTGGTGTCTTCATAAGACATGTAGATATATGTCTCAAATATTCATGGTAAAAATTTCAGGTCAATTGGACCTGTTTTGAGTGAGTTATGGCCTAAATACTAACTGCTGCCCAAATGGTCAATTTTCAGGCCTTAATTGCACTAATCCGGATTTGGTCATTTTTTAAGTTACCTTACAAGCAGAATTTTGGTAAGCTTCCTCCATGAAAGTTGGCACATTTTGTGCTTAGTTTCACCTCCAATTGGTCTCATACCATTTGGAGCCACACACTTAAGGTTCTAGGCCAAAATGCACACTGCCCTATAGCAACACTCTTTATTACATACCAAATACACTTTTAACACTTACCATGTTGCACATTCATGCCATTTCTGTTTTGTACCATAACACAAACACATTTCACAACACATTGTTAGTCATTTTAGCAGCTTATAATCACACTCAATATGCACCATATAGTCCAGAATTTTTCAAGCTCAAATTACAACAATTCAATCACCTAACCTAGCTCATTTACATGTCCAACCTCACACCATCATACATGTACACAAGTTGCCATAACAAATACCACAATTCAACATTAATATTCCATAAACCAAACATGAAATAACATTTTTATGGTTCACCATTCAAGCTGCCAATTCATACACCTCTCTCCACTAATTTCCAAGCTTCCAAATTCAAGTACACATTTACATATACTTAGTATACATCACCCAAACTAATTCCTACACACATAAACACTTAGTCAACCCTTTAATCTATCATTTACAAGCAAGAATAAACTATCTTTAAAGAATTTCCATGGCTGCCAAAAGTACACATCTCCCTTTAAACATCAAACCTCAAAAATCTCTCCACAATTCAAGTACCCATAATATCCTTACTAACTTTAATGAAGCAATAATCAAAAACACAAACTTACCACTTTGGAAACTCTTCAAAACCTCTCCACAACTTGGTCTTCTTGTTGCCTATCTACTGCCCAAGGTATATGGACAACTTTTAATGAAGGAAAGTGCCAAGAAAGGAGCTTGAATCACACTTGCATGGAGCTTTCAAGTCATGCGGCAATGGAGGTTTGTTGGGAGCAATTTCGGCTGAATTCGAGAGCTTGAAGATGAAGTTGAATCTACTGTCCAAATTGATGAATAAGTGGTCCACTTTGGTGGGTGAGTGGAGCACTAAGGGTTGTTTAATATTAGTTTATTCATAAGTTTCATTTTCTCACATTTAACTCCCCATTTTTGCTATTTACATTACGTACTACTAATTTAATTTTTCATTATATTTTCCAAGTGTAATATCATTTATTTTTAATGAACATTTAGGTCAAAAGATAACTCAGGGTGTCAAATGACCACAATGCCCCTGTTCGAGTTGCATTCCTGATTTTTCGGTAACACCGGGTTTTGTCCGTTTTTCGATTTCTCACTTTTCTTTGTACTAATTAATTAATTAATTAATTTTTCTTTGATATTTCTAATGGTATTTATACTTCAATAGGTATCTATATAAGTCCTAAAATTATTTTCCAGGGTTCCCCGCAGTCCAGGGCTAGTTAACGGTCCACGCCGCAACTTCCCGGTGCGGTCACCCATCGTTAGGGTTCTCGGCTCGTTTAACTTGGTTACATTTCATTGCTATTATTTTTCCTTTGTTTTTATTGTATTTTCTTTTCTTGTATTTTGTTATTTAATATCTCCTCATCAATATGTAAGTGTAGTTCTAGGCATTCTAGCTGTCCGGGCAGACACTAGTCACCGGAACAGTAGAACGTACTACCGAACTTAGGGGTGTTACGGTAAAATGACCAAAATGCCCTTCATAGTGCATATCAGGTTATTATTATTATTTTTGTTGTAACACTCTCACTGTAGCAATTCCGTATATTCTACTGTTTAGGTGATCGGTGTCGATCTAGACAGCTAGAACGTTTGGAAAAATATTTAAACTAAAGTGAGGAGCCATAATTAACTCAAACATTAATAAGAAAAATTTAGAAAAAATTTTAGAAATAAAATACAACCAAGTTAAATGAGCCGGTGCCCTAACGATGGGTAACCTAGTGGGAAGTTGCGGTCCTCGCAACTAGAAGCCCTAAACCCAGGGGAAAATTCATGAAATAATTTTTAGGACTCTAGAGAAGAGTCATTGAGGTTTCAATGGCATTAGAATGCCAAGAAAATGCTTAGAAAAATTTTTAGATCGGTTTAAGCGATTTTGGCTTGATAAGCCAAACGGAGGGCATTTTGGTCATTTCGTCTTCGGAGATGATTTTTGACCAACTTGTCCAATTAAGTAAATAAATTATATGACATAAAATGTGAATAAATATTGTTAAAAAAATTTGAATTGAAAATGAAAAGAAAGAAAAGAAAGGAAAAATGAAGAAAAATGGGACTTTTGACATCATATGATGTCATTATTAAAGCCTCCACCAATCAAATTTCACCAAGCTATAATAAGTCAACTTAAAGAGAGTTAAGTGGGCAGAAATTAAAAAGAAAAATCTTCATCCCCTACCTCTCTCAACCCAGTGAAAATCATCACTAACCCCAAAACTCCATTAAAGCTTTATCAAGCTTTATACCCCACACCATTTTACCTCAAAATCCCTCACTCTCATCACTAAAATTTTTCCTTACCCCTTAAATGTAACATCCCCACTGTACGTATTATGTACGTTCTGTTGCTCCAATGGCCAAATATCAGTCTAGGCAAGTCAGAATGTGTGGAACTACACTTCGGTGATAGTGAACATACATATAATGATGAAATAAATAAAAAGAAAATGCAAGAAAAATCAAAGAAAAATGAAAGAGAGAAAATGAAACTAAGTTAAGCAGTAAGACATGAATGATGGGTAACCACACCGGAAAGGCATTCTGAGCCCCAAGACCATGAGAGAACCCTTAGAATTAAATTTTAGGATGTAAGTAAAAGTTTATTGAAATATAATTGACACTAAAAATATCAAAGAAAAATTAATAAATTAGAACAAAGAAAAATGAAAAATCGAGAAACAGACAAAAATCGGTGTTACAGAAAAATCGGAAATATAACCCGAAGTGGGGCATTTTGGTCATTTGACACCTAGAGTTGCCTTTTGACCTCAATGTCCATTAAAAATAAATGATATTGCACTTAGGAAATATTATGAAAAATTAAAATGGGATACAATATGTAAATAGTGAAAGAATTGAGCTAAATGTGCAAATAATGGAACTTAGTATAATTAACCATTAAACTATTGTTAAGTGCTCTTCTAATTCAGAAACTTGGATACCCTTATGAGCCTTGGGATAGCTGAATCATCATCTTCAACCTTGTTCCATAAACCACCCGAAACTCTCACCATGGAAACCACCATCCTCACATGCAACCTTCATTGGTGCATGATCAAGCCACCATTTCCACTTGGTTCCTTCATTAAAGCTTGCCTACTTACCTTGGGGAAGATATTGGCAACAAGAAAAACAAGATTTGGTGAAGTTTTGATAAGCTTCAAAAGTAGTAAGTGTCCAAAACCTCTCCCTTGCTTTAGTAAACCTTGTGTTTAAGTTGAGGTGAGTATTTTGGTGAAGAGAAATGAAGAGAATAGTGAGATATGTAATTGTCCATTTTTGGCAGCCATGAATATTTTTTGTGTTTGAGTTTTTCTTACCTCTAATAGATGGAAATTATGGTTGATTAACTCAAATGGAAGATGTAGTAAGTTAAAATCTAAGTATGTGCATGTTAGTGCTTGAATTAAGGGTTTGAAATAGGACCTTGATGCTTTGGCAAACTGCCATATTTGGTAGCCTATAATATCATGAATTTGTGTGTGAAAATGAAGTTTATTAATGAAATATGATAGTGTTAAATTGTGGGCAGCATGTGTAATTGATATTGAAGTATGAGTATATTGAAGTGTATGTGTAATATTGATATTGAGATATGTTGAAATTGGGTGGAAGTGAATGTTAAACTTGAATGGTTCATTGTGTGCATTGAGCACTTGAGTGTTCTGCCCAATATGCTTGCTAGAATTGTGTACAATATATATATGGAAGTGCCATTGATTGAATATTGAAGTAATGAGGAGGAGAAGGAATATCAAATTGGAAGTGTAAGTGTCTTGTGTAGGTTGTGTATTGATGGCAGTACTTACATTAGGTCATAAGTGCCAAACTGTGAACCCAATTGGTATGAGGCCAATGGGTGTGAAAATAAACACCAAATAGGCCAACTTTTATGTAGAAATGCTGTTAAAATTCTGCCTAGAAACTGACCTTAAAAATGACCAAATCCGGAATGGCAACCTTGGAACCTAGATTTTTGACCATATGAAGAGTAATAATTAGGATGACCATAACTCACTCAAAACAGGTCCAATTGACCTGAAATTTTTACCATTGATAGCTTAGACATAGAGCTACAATTCTTATGAAGACACCAAAGCCCATAAATGACCCAAACCAAGTCAAATAACTTGCAAAATTTCGGGTACCAAAACTGCTAGAACTAAAAGTGACCTAAAATTGACCAAATTTTGCACTAAAGGTGTAATCTATCCAGCTTTAGAAAATTGACTATATCTTGGTCATACAACTTAGAATGACCTAAAATTTTGCCTCGAGTGCAATAAGACATAGAGCTATAATTTTGCTTCTTTGACCAGAAGCTAAAAAACAAGAGAAATAGGACTTTAAGCGAGACCAATCTAGCACACCAAAAATTGAGAATTTGACATTTACATACAATGATGCTTGAAGCAATTTGGCAATGAATGCCAACTTATAAAAATGGTAAATTGCACTATATTGGCAGCATATTGAATTACAATATGTGACATGTTGATGCTAGAAATAACTTATCCATAGTACCTAAAAAGGTCAACATATGCATTGACTTATGAATTACATAATAACTAGTAAACTCTAAAAACTTGATGAATTAAACAATTAATTTATAATGTGCCCTAGTTTGCCTAGTTGACTAGTTTAGATAGGTTGGCATGCCAATAGGATTCTAACAGTTGTTCTGTAAATGGCTTCATGCTATACTGTGTTTTTATGGCTTATTATGCCGCACTGTGACTTTAATAGCCTGCGGCTATACATATTGTGTATTTATTCTTGGCTTATCGCCAGATTGACTATATGGCTTTTTAGCCACACTATTTGCACATCGGGAGACACTTTGTGACCAATGGTGTGACAGCCCGAGGTATTAGGTATGCAGTGCCAGTATATCCGTTTATCCAGTCTGATCAGTATATAGGCTACACGAGCAGTAATTCAAGTACTATTAAATTCAAATAGCTAAATCCAGTCTACTGACATACAGCACTACCAAAAATTAGCAAATATTGAAATGTTAGCCAATAAAAGTAGAATCAGGAACTGCAAAGTATATCGATGTTATAAATTCGTAAACACTTCATTTACTTTATTTTAGTGTATATTTCTTTATATTTGGCACCACTAAGCAAAATTGCTTAGCGCATCGCTTTTGTAATATTTTGTACATATTAAATAACATGGAGATTTTCTGGATATATTTAAATTATTATGGACTATATTATGGAACTGTTTAATGACTGTAAAAGTCTATTGACTTTACTGAGAAATAAAGACTGTGAAATATTTGAGATTTTGATATTATCATATTAAACTGTTTTCAACAGTTTGGAAGGACAGCTTGTTCGAAATACAGACGGCACCTTACCAAATTTTTATTACCATTTTTGAAACACTGATTTATCAAAGTATGAAAATAGTATCATCATGATATGAATATTATATAAAAGAATTCTTAATATCAAATTGAGTTCAGGAAATAAAATAATCACAGACTAGCTACTCCGGCACGCCGTGTAGCACGCCATGCTCGGCTATACTATAGACGGGTGAGGGGTGTTACATTAAACTCTCTTTACCTAGCAAAAAGAAGAAGGAAAAAGGAAGGTTTTGCAAGCTTGGGAGTTAGCTCCAACAAGGTAAGTGCCATTTTGATTGCATAATAGTTGTGTATGGCTGCCATTGAACATGATTTTGGTATTTTAATTCATGGATTGTATGTATATAGAGAATTGAAATTGTTGGAGTTAGGGTTTAGGAAAAACGTAGAGTTTGTTAGTAGTATGCCCTAGAGCATATCATTTAGTATGTATCTTATACATTTTTTATTAATAAAAAGGCATTTCCACTTTTCCGTTTACATAATATATATATGTGTAATAGAAAAGGTCCATTGATATTTTGTTAGAAATTCTATTCTTAAGTTGTTAAGAATATGAGTTCTATTATTAAGTTGTTAAGAATATGAGTGACAGTATTTCTAGTACAAAGTATCATAAATAGGTTCACAATCTAGGTTACTTCATAATAAGGACATAACTTATCCAGAAAGATTGTATTCATATTTGTTCCCAAGTTATTTATATGAGATATATATAAGATGGAATGGTGAGTCTCATGCCATATAACAAACATGATAGGCACTTATACATGATAAGTAGATCAAACCAGTGACAATTATGACAAGCACATGGAGTTTACTCTTGTTAATGCATTGTCATAAATCATATCAGTGCATATAATCTTTAGACCTATGATAGCACAATTATCTTGTATATAGGTGGTTTGATTTTGATACTACTTTCATACTTGTACTGTGTATGGGTATATGGGCATGTGTTGACTCCTACTAGTTATATATGGAGGTAGGTGTTGATCAAGATAGAATCTGTTCCTCTAAGTAAATAGAGATAAAATCCTATGTTCGTTTAATTGTTCTTGATGTTTCAAGTTCCTGGCCAGGACAGATAGATTTAATCAATAAAGAGATTTTGATGAGAAAATCTTTTTAATCAAGAACTAAAATTAAAAAAGAACATAATATTCATAGCAAATGGAGTTTGACATAAACCATGACTCCGGCTTGAGTTGGGATTTTGTAATAGAGAGATTCTAGTGCATGGTAACATATGATTATAGGTTCATTTAAGGTAAACCTTATTACTGATTGGGTGGCCATGGCATGCTATGCTAGGTGTTAACCATGGTCTATGAGGTGCATAAAATGATTTAGAGAAATCATTTATGGTAAGAAAGAGCTCTGATGATATTAAGAGTTGATATCATGTCTCATTGCCAATTAGTGATGAGCCTAGTAAGTCACACATATACACAAGTTATCACCTAATTAAATATGATTTAATTAATTAATTGAAGAGTTTAATTGATTAATTAAATAGGTTTGGTTTGCAATTAGATTACAAAGTCCCTAGCATGACTTGAAACCAAATCTAGGTTATTGGATGTATATTATGAGTTAAATTTATATCTAAAGTGTTTAAATATGAATTTAATTAATAAGAAATCAGTTAATGAAGATTAATTAATTGATATATATTTGATATAAATTGATTAGATGAAGAGAAATAATTATTTTGGGTTGAGAACTCAAAATTAAGACACAGGGGTATTTTGGTCATTTCACAGGGTGACATGTGGCACCATGAGATGGTGACACATGTCACTGCACATAAGCTTGCCAAATGTATTTTAATCACGTAAGATGATTAAAATTAAGATTAAATATAGGTTTGACACTTGGCACAATGTGATTGGGTCAATTAAACCTAGAACCAATCAGAGGGTGACATGTGGCAAGGGTTTAATGTGTTAACCTAACTATATAAGTGTTGTTATGAAAAGAAAACAACACAACCAGTAGCTGCTCCTCTTTGTGCCGCCACCTATAGGCTCCTCTCCCTCTCTTCTTCTTCATCTCTCATCTATTTCAAGAGATTAGCAAACAATCTCTTGAATTGAAAATACTAGAAATTGTTTCTAGTATCCTGTTTACATCTTTAATCTCTTAAAAGGCAAAAGTGGATTTTCTAATTAATAGAAAAAGCTTTAGAAGCTGTTCAAGGACTGCCATAGGTATTCTTAGTGTGGACAAGCTAGAGGGATAACATCTGGTGTCCTAAAGACGCATCCGGAAGGCACAAATACACTGTAGTTGTCACACCCTACCCCTCTGTAAGGCATAACATGATCCCGTAGTATACCTAATGAATTACCAACTCTGTCTACTGATAATCCATTAAATACACTATAAGGGATTTTAAAAACTTTTCTTACTTCTTTTACAGTGGTGAGCACTATTTACAGGTGTGAAAGACTTTGGTGAACTGAAGTGAAACAACTAACTCATTTGATTTATTTGGAATATCTGTAAAAATTTTGGCAAGGTGCCATTTGTATTTTGGACAAAACAGTTCTTCAGAAAACCTGTAAAAAGCACTTCAATATATTTTCAAATCTCAACTCCAACATTTTTATCAACACAACACATTTCTCAAGTCAAATCCACAGTGATTTTCAAAGACTAAGATACAAAGATATAACACAATTTTTACAAGCCAAATAACTCATAATTATTTTACAACTTTACAGTACAACTTAAATTTACACAAAACCAAGAACAAAATATACATACAGTGAATATACATTCTGGTACAAAATGCCACATGTGGTATACTCACTATACCCAAAAATCTCTCATTGGCGATACTAGCTGTCTCTCTACTGCGGCAATAAAAGCTATCGAGACAATGTCTCGATGGTGCACAACATTTACCAAATACAAATTTTAAATCACAATTCATAAATCATATCAATAGTGGATACTTAAAACCATAGTTAAATTCAAGACAATAAATGTCAACAAGAATTTAAACTCCATTTGTTAATATCACAATAATTTTCAATAAGTCAGATCATGGTTGAATTCAATAGACAGTATATGTCAATAAGAGTTTAAATCAATTTCACAATCTCACAATACATAATAACACAATTCGATCAAATAACTGAAGAATACAGTGTTGCCAATCTATAACACAATTTAGGCCATGACACAATTTTTCCATATATGCCGTGTTGTACACCACGACAAGACATGCTCACCCCAATAATCGAAATCAATGAGGAAGGAAGCTAGCTATATAATGAGAACTCATCCATACTCACCTCAGACTGGGAAGTCAAAGAGGGAGGAACATAATCATACTCACCGGACTAATAAGTCAAAGAGGAGGAATAATCACACTCACCCCATTAATGGAGGAGGAACATATTATCGATGTCATGCCAATTGTGAGTCAAAACAATTCCAAACATTTTATTCAAATGATCCGTAAGAATCCAATAAATTTCCAAAGTTATAATTTCATTCACAAAATGGCAACACAATTCGTAATTCACTTCAATTTCCACAAAAACCATTTACAGTGCTTTTCAATCAATAAGTATCCATCAAATACCATTCAAACAATTTTTCATGATTTCAAACCATTCACAATGTTTTTCAATCAATAAGTGTCCACCAAACACATTTCCACAATTTAAAACAATGATATGCAAATAGTCAATATTTATTTCCATTGAAAATAATTCAAAAGAAACAGTTGTTGTGCACAAACACAATTTAAAACAATAACATATAATTAATCATATGAAATATTATTCAGAACAAAATCAGTTGAAAACTAGTTGTGCACAAACCTCGATGACGTATCGGACTCGGTGTTTCTTTCCCTTTTCTGAGTCTTTAGAAACACAATTTGAAGTGTTTCAGTACTAATTTAAACTGTCTCTATCGATGGTGTTTGGTAAATAATGCACTAAACTCAATTATTCACTTAATCACCTAATATACCGACCCTCGTTGCGTTTTAGGTAAATTAGGTTTTAGTGTCGTTAATATGTCACATTTGATAGGGTTTTAGATTTGGTATGTTTTACCAAAGTCATTTCCTTGCTTAGTGCATTTTAATGCAAATTGCTGGATTCCGGAACACTGGTTTGACCTAACCGGACGATCTAGTTCCCTCGGTTTTCGGGTCTCGGTCGAAACTACAAACTTGTAGATCTAGGTCTTATTGCACGCGGTGCAAAATTTCAGGTCAATCCGAGTTAAGTAGACCGAGTTATGGTCATTACACTCTTGCTGGTCAAATGGTACCATTTTAGGTCAATTTTAGGTCAAAGTGGTCAATTCTAGTTCGGCCAGTTTTTGGACCCGAACTTGTGCAAGTTGTTTGACTTGCTTATGGCCATTTCTGGGCTTTGGTGTCTTCATAAGACTTGTAGGTATGGGTCTTAACTATTCTTGGTCAAAATTTCAGGTCAATTGGACCTGGTTTGAGTGAGTTATGGCCTAAACACTCACTGCTGCCCAATTGGTCATTTTTCAGGTCCTAATTGCACCTAATCCGAATTGGTCAAATTTTTAGGTCACCTTGCAAGCAGAATTTTGGCATGGTTTCTCAATGAAAGTTGGCACATTTTGTGCCTAGTTTCACCTCAAATTGGTCTCATACTAATTGAGGTTACACATTCAAGGTTATAGGCCAAAATATACACTGCCCTTAATATGCATTACACACCCCAACTTCAAACACACTCTTACCTTTGCAAGGTTTACTTCCATACCCTACCAAACTGTTTTGGCACATTACCAACAACATTTTCTACATAACATTAGCATTATTTTGGGCAGATTCCAATCACCCTCAACACACCAAATATCATTCACAATTACAATTTCTAAGTACCATTACAAACACACCTAAACATTACAAACTTTACATACACTTTACAATGTAAATTGACATACATATCATCAATCCTTCTAGGTCAATATGCTGCCCACACTCCCTTCAATATACACCATTATTCAAGTGTCCACAAGCTGCCACAATTCATTCATCAACATCACATTGCCGTACCATATGCCAATTCCCATCAAAGTGCATCATTCACCATATATACATGCATTAAATCACTAGGTTACTAAATCACCATGATTAACATTATTTCTCATCAATTATATACACAAATACCTCATCAAAAACGTGACCCATGGCTGTCCAAAATGGCAACAACAATAACCCTTCAAACTCAAAATTTTCCTTCACCAAACCAATACCCATAACATGCATAAAAACTTTAACAAAGGATTTCTCAAAAATGCAAACTTACCTTTATTTGTAACTTGCTAAACCTTCACCAAACTTCTCAAAATTAGTATCAATATCTTCCTTGTGGTGTGTAGACCATTTTTCATGAAAGAACCTAAGAGAATGGAGTTGAAATGGAGAGAGGAAATGAAGCTCAAAGAAAAACGTCAATGGAGTTTCAAGGTTTCTTCAATTCGGCCATTTGAGAGAATTTTGAGGAAGATGGAATTTCAGATGATGAGTGGACCATATCAGCCATATTTCAATGATAAATTAATCCTATAGTGGTCCACTAACTAAAATTAAAACATATTATAAGTTAACTTTCAATTAATCCACATTTAACCCATTATTTCCACTATTTATTTTAGGTACCATCAAATTAATTTTTCATTTCATTTTCTAAGTGTAATACTATTTATTTTTAATGGACATTTAGGTCAAAAGACAATTCGGGATGTCAAATGACCATAATGCCGCTTTCCGATTTTGTATTTTGTCTGCTTTTTCGATTTTTCACTTTTCTTTGTACTAATTATTTAATTTTTCTTTGATATTTCTAATGATATTTATTCTTCAACAAGGGTCTATTTATGTCCAAAAAATGTTTTCAACGGTCCACGGTGACTTTCACCCATCGTTAGGTTTCTTAACTTGATCACATTTCTTTGCAATCATTTTTCCTTTGTTTTTCTTGTACTTTCTTTTCTTTTATTTCATTATTTTATGTCTCCTCACTCTCATTGAAGTGTGGTTCTAGGCATCCTAGCTGTCCGGACAACAACTTAGGGTGTGAGTGCATCAAGAGGTTAGTGTATTTGTTCTTGATCTAATCTAGGGTTCTAAAATTAATCTGATTAATTTTAAAATCTTAAATGGAAAATACAGATTCAAAAACATATTAAAAGTGTTTTAATATGTTGTTTATCATTGAAATCAAATAGATAAAAATAAATCTTGCATGATGCATGTGACCCTAGGTGAAAACTTTTGAATTCAATGGTATAAACTTGTGTTTTTCATGCTTCTGCTCCCTCAATTGGTATCAGAGCCACTATATTTGCCATTTAGATTGATAATTATATGATTTAATTGTGTGTTTTGATCATGAGATGATTTATCCGTTGCTGGTTGCAATGGATGTGCAGCGGCATGCTTGAAGAACACCATCTTTGGTGCACCAATTTTGGCATCCATGGGTGGCTCAAGGTTTGGCTTTTTAATTTGCAATTATCGTATGATCTAAAAGCTCATCCAATGTCTAATGAAATTGTTTAATTAGAATTTTAATCACACAATTAAATTTTGATTCAAATCATAATTTTAAAAAATGTTTGAATGTAATTCAAATCTGAATTTTAAAAGTTGCTTGAATGCGATTCAAATCTGATTTTTTAAAGTTGTTTGAATCATATTTAAATCTGATTTTTAAAGTTGTTTGAATAATATTCAGATCTGAATTTTTAAAAATTGTTTGAATGTGATTCAAATCTGATTTTTTAAAAATTGTTTGAATGTGATTCAAATCTGAATTTTTAAGGTTGTTTGAATGTGATTCAAATCTGAATTTTTAAATTTGTTTGAATGAGATTCAAATCTGAATTTTTAAATTTATTTGAATCATATTCAAATCTAGATTTTTAAGTTGAATATGAGATATTCAATTTAATTTAAGTATGTATGTTTTATTTAATTGTTAAATAGTGATATGCATGATAGATGATCATGGACTATAAAAGACCAATGTGATTGGATTTATTTCTTTTATGTTTCTTTGGGATTGTAAATTAATTAATTTATTTTAATTTATTTTGGGCATGTATTATTAAGGTTGTAATAATTTTTGGATTGTAATTTCATTTATTTAGTTCTTGTAAATTCGCCTTGGTATGCCAAGGATGACTATGTAATATTGGATTGCAAAAAGATCAAGGAGGTCAAGAGCATTGGTGGGACCGGTGGGAAGAATTCAATATCAAGTGTTGATTATGTACTCCTTCAGCAACTCTTGTAAAATGAATGAATGAAATGCACCTAGGAATGTCTTGATTCAATTCCTAGTGTCGCAGAATTGAATCCCTTAGAAAGTCCATAATCATACCATATTTTCTGCTTATTCATGAATGCATGAGATGTATGGGAATGTATGCAATTATATGACATATGCATGCTAAATGGATAATGTGCAAAGTGAGACCTTAATAGTAATTAAGATGACCATAAAATCTTCCAAACAAATGATTAAGTTGGAAATGCTATAATTAAAGTAATTATAACATGGGCCCTCCATTGGGGCAATTATTTTAAGAAATTTTAAATTGTTGCATAAGATGCAATTAATTTATGAGATTTTCTTAAGAATAATTGTTAAGCATGAGATGTTATAAATATGTAAATGGTTTCGTGGCCAATATTGGATGTACCTGAGGACATTAAAATTATTTGCATATTTACTGGCTCAATAGGATCAACTTAACTAATGCAAGATAAGTCAATAATGGATGTACCTGAGATTTTGAGCATTAGAGGCTAGGTAAATGATTGAACCTCACATGAGATGTGATGGGCAAGGAGTTGCTCACTTATAGTTTATTGTAATTCCAATAATGGATGTACCTGAGGATCATCAATAGAATTATAAGAATTCAATCACCCACTAGAAATCCATCCAACTAGGATTTCCGTTTTCTACTTCGGAAGTGTAGGATTCACTAAGTTAGTGGGAGGACCAATTTGATTAAAAGACCACAATTATTTTGGTTAATTACATGATATATTTACTAATTAATATGGTTATTTTCTGCAGTTAATTTTCTGATAATAATGAGCACATAACAAGCACCACCATCCAATATCCTTGCAAGCATACTTGATCACAATAGGTTGACAGGACCTAATCTCTCTGATTGGCTAAGAAATTTAAAACTTGTCCTAAACCTTGAAAATATAGGATATGTTCTAGATTCAAATGTTTCTGGTCCCTTACCTCTAGAGGCCACCCAAGAGGAACATGAAACCTTGGACAAATGGAAGGAGCATGATATGAGAGCTAAGTGTTATATGCTCACTTCCATGAGTAATGAGTTACAGAAGCAGCATGAGAACATGCAGAGTGCGAGTGAGATCCTCCTTCACCTACAAGAGTTGTATGGTGAGCACAGTAGGAATGCTAGGTATGAGATATCTAGGCAGTTATTCCGCATGAGGATGTCTGAGGGATAGAATGTTGGGGATCATGTCTACAAGATGATTTGGCTGTTTGAGCAGTTGGAACATCTTGACTTCAACATGGATTTCCAACTACAAACGAATTTGATCCTTCAGTCCCTTCCTGAGTCTTTTGGGAATTTTGTGACAAATTTCCATATGACTAAATAGGAATGCACCTTAGCTAGTTTACTCAACATGCTGGTTATTGCCCAAAAGAATATGCCAGGTAATAAAGGAAAAGAGGTAGCTTTGATTGCATCTTCTTCTGCTGGAAAGTCCAATAAGAAGAAGGGCAATAAGAAAAAGAAATCTCAGATTCCTTGTCCTTCTAAGAAAATAGCTAAACAGAAAGAGAATACTAAAGCTGATGGAGGCAAAGGAAAGTGTTTCCACTGCCAGAAGGATGGGCACTGGAAAAGCAACTGCCCAGAGTATCTTACTTCTCTAAAGGACAAGAAGGATACACCTTCGGAAGGTATGTCCATATCTTGTTATTTAGATTCTGATGATACTCATAGTTCATCTACAGCTTGGGTTTTAGATACTGGTGCTAGTTCTCACATTTCTAATGATATGCAGGAACTAGCAAATTATAGCAGCTTGCGTTCTCAAGATGTTAGAGTCTGGATTGGCAATGGCTCAACTGTTGAAGCTTTAGCCATAGGATCTAAGTCTTTTTATATGTCTGGACATGTTTTGTGTTTGGATAATATTTTATATGTACCTGATGCTTTTAAGATCATTTCTATATCTAGTTTGACTAGAAATGGCTATGAATTTCAGTTCACAAATGATGTTTGCAATATTTATTTTGGAAATAAATATGTTGGTTCGGGTTATATGAATGATGGTCTTTATTATTTGGATAATAATGACAAACACAAAATGAATGCAAGTGTAATGCCATGGTGAAAACCAACTCAAGTTCAAAATATATTTGGCACTTAAGGTTATGTCATGTTGCAGAAGATAAGATTGCAAAATTGGAGAAAATGGGGATTCTATTCTCATTGGGCTTTGAGCCTACTCCAACTTGTGAATCTTTCCTTCAGGGCAAAATGACTAGATCACCCTTTGTTGGACAAGGGCTAAGGGCTGAAAATATTTTGCAGCTAATACATAGTGATGTATGTGGTCCATTTAAGGAAATGACTAGAGGCAGTTTTCATTACTTTATTACCTTTACTGATGAGAAATCAAGGTTTGGGTATTTGTATTTGATGAAATACAAACATGAATCCTTTTAAAAGTTCGAAGAATTTAAATCTAAAGTAAAAAATCAAACAGGAAAGAGTATTAAAGCTCTTCGATCAGATCGTAGAAGTGAATATTTGAGTACTGAATTTGATGAATACTTGAGAGAGCACGGCATTGTTTCCTAGCTGACTCCTCCAGCAACGCCACAGCTGAATGGTGTATCTGAAAGGAGAAATCATACCCTATTGGATATGGTATGTAGTATGATGAGCTATACTGATATGCCAATCTCCTTTTGGGGATTTGCATTAGAATCAGCTTTGTATATTCTAAATAGGATTCTATCAAAATCAGTTTCTTCCACACCTTATGAGATATGGCATGGAAGAAAACCAAGTCTTAAGCATGTTAAGATTTGGGGTTATCCAGCTTATATCAAAAAGCTGAACACTGATAAATCGGAAACCAAATCAGAAAAGGTCGATTTGTTAGATATCCAAAAGATAGTTTTGGATTTTATTTTTATTTGCCTACATCAAAAAAGGTTGTGGTGAGTAGAGATGCTACATTTCTTGAACAACAATTTGTTCAAGAAGGAGGCAAAGGAAGGCAAATAGAGTTGGAATTGGAGAATTCTGACCAACCAACAGATCAAATGGATATAGATCCATCTAGTCAACCTACACCCGTTGATGAAACATCTACAACTGTTCCTCGTAGAACAACCAGGGTATCTCACCCACCAATGAGATGTGGTTTCCTTCATGAAGAAGAATAAGAGTTGTCTACTCATGAAGAAGTAGATCATGGAGATGATCCATTTACCTATGAAGAAGTTATATCAAATATAGACTCTTCAAAATGGATTGATGCTATGGAATCTAAAATTGATTCCATGTATAAGAATCAAGTTTGGGATCTTGTTGACCCACCTGAAGGTATTGTACCTATAGGGAACAAATGGGTTTTCAAGAAGAAAATTGGTTCTAATGGAAAGGTAGAGACCTATAAGGCAAGGCTAGTAGCGAAAGGGTTTCGCCAAAGGCAAAGAATCGACTATGAGGAGACTTTCTCGCCTGTTGCCATGCTTAAATCAATTAGGATTCTATTAGTAATAGCTGCATACTATGATTATGAGATTCGGCAGATGGATGTCAAAACAGCTTTTCTCAATGGATACATTGAAGAAAACATTTTCATGGAACAACCTAGGGGTTTTGAATGCCAAGATGGTTCCAAGGTATGCAAGCTAAAGCGATCCATTTATGGGTTGAAGCAAGCATCGAGGAGTTGGAACATCCATTTTGATGAAGCTATTAAATCATTTGGTTTTATCAAAAATGAGGATGAGCCATGTGTGTATAAGAAGGTTAGTGACAGTGCTATCACTTTTCTTATCTTATATGTGGATGATATACAGTTGATGGGAAATGACACTGGTATGTTAACAACTGTAAAGGTATGGTTATCAAATACATTCTCCATGAAAAACTTAGGGGAGGCAACCTATATTCTTGCGATTCGCATCTACAGAGATAAAGCGAAAAGAATAATTGGTTTATCCCAAAGTCTATACTTGGAAAATGTGTTAAAGAGGTTTGACATGCTTGATTCCAAGAAAGGATTGTTACCAGTGAGACATGGTATCCATCTTTCTAAAGAGATGTCTCCAAAGACACCTGAAGAAAGAGATAAAATGGCTAGGATTCCATATTCTTCAGCTATTGGAAGTTTAATGCATGCAATGCTATATACTAGGCCGAATATTGCATATGCTGTTAGTTTGACTAGCAGGTATCAATCCAATCCAGGTTTGGAACACTGGATAGCTGTCTAGAATATCCTTAAGTACTTGAGAAGAACTAAGGATTTATTCTTGATCTATGGAGGTGGAGACTTACAATTGGATGGTTATACTGATTCTGATTTCCAGTCAGATATCGATGATATAAAGTCTACCTCTGGATATGTGTTCATTTGTAACGGAGGAGCAGTAAGTTGGAAGAGTTCCAAATGGAGCACGACTGTAGATTCCACTACAGAGGCTGAGTATATTGCTACATCAGATACTGCCAAGGAAGCTGTTTGGATAAAGAAGTTCGTGACAGAACTTGCAATAGTTCCTTCCATTGAGTCAGTAGTTCCACTACACTGTGACAATAATGGAGCAGTCATACAAGCTAAGGAACCAAGGTCTCACCAGAAATCCAAACACATAAAAAAGACGCTACCATATTATCAGAGAAATAATTGGACGAGGCGATGTAGCCATGCAGAAAATAGCATTAGCTAAAATCCAGCTGATCCATTCACTAAGCTTATGTCACAGACTCAGCTAAACCGACATCTTGAGAAGATGGGTCTAAGATATTGTAATGAATGGCTCCAGTGCTAGTGGGAGATTGTTAGTAGTATGCCCTATAGCATATCATTTAGTATGTATCATGTACATCTTTTATTAATAAAAAGGCATTTCCACTTTTTCATTTACATAATATATTTATGTGTAATAGAAAAGGTCCATTGATATTTTGTTAGAAATTGTATTCTTAAGTTGTTAAGAATATGAGTGACAGTATTTCTAGTATAAAGTATCATAAATAGGTTCACAATCGAGGATACTTCATAATAAGGACATGACTTATCTAGAAAGATTGTCTTCATATTTGTTCCCAAGTTATTTATATGAGATATAAATAAGATGAAATGGTGAGTCTTATGACATATAACAAACATGATAGGCACTTATACATAATAAGTAGATCGAACCAGTGACACTTATGACAAGCACATGGAGTTTACTCTTGTCAATGCATTGTCATAAATCATATCAGTGCATATAATCTTTAGACCTGAGATAGCATAATTATCTTATATATAGGTAGTTTGAGTTTGATACTGCTTTCATACTTGTACTGTGTATGGGTATATGGGCATGTGTTGGCTCCTACTAGTTATATATGGAGGTAGGTGTTGATCAAGATGGAATCTGTTCCTCTAAGTAAATAGAGATAAAATCCTATGTTCATTCAATTGTTCTTGATGTTTCAAGTTTCTGGTCAGGACAGATAGATTTAATTAGGTAAGAGTTTTTAATGAGAAAATCTTTTTAATCAAGAACTGAAATTAAAAGAGAATATAATATTCATAGCAAATGGAGTTTGACATAAACCATGACTCCAGCTGGAGTTGGGATTTTGTAATAAAGAGATTCTAGTGCATGGTAACATATGATTATAGGTTCATTTAAGGTAAACCTTATTACTAATTGGGTGGCCATGGCATGTTATACTAGGTGTTAACCATGGTCTATAAGGTGCATAAAATGATTTAGAGAAATCATTTATTATAAGAAAGAGTTCTGATGATATTAAGAGTTGATATCATGTCTCATTGCCAATTAGTGATGAGCCTAGTAAGTCACACACATACACAAGTTATCACCTAATTAAATATGATTTAATTAATTAATTAATTAAAGAGTTTAATTGATTAATTAAATAGGTTTGATTTGCAATTAGATTGCAAAGTCACTAGCATGACTTGAAACCAAATCTACGTTATTGGATGTCTATTATGAGTTAAATTTATATTTAAAGTGTTTAAATATGAATTTAATTAACAATAAATCAATTAATAAAGATTAATTAATTGATTTATATTTGATATAAATTGATTAGAAGAAGAGAAATAATTATTTTTGGTTGAGAACTCAAAATTAAGACACAAGGGCATTTTGGTCATTTCACAAGGTGACATGTGGCACCATGAGATGGTGATACCTGGCAATACACATAAGCTTGCCAAATGTTTTTTAATCATGTAAGATGATTAAAATTAAGATTCAATATAGGTTTGACACTTCGCACAATGTGATTGGGTCAATTAAACTTAGAACCAATCAGAGGGTTACATGTGACAAGGGTTTAATGTATTGACCTAGCTATATAAGTATTGTTATGAAAAGAAAATAACACAACCAACAGCTGTTCCTCTTTATGCCGCCACCCAAAGGCTCCTCTCCCTCTCTTCTTCTTCATCTCTGACTTATTCTAAGAGATTAGCAAACAATCTCTTGAATTGAAAATACTAGAAATTGTTTCTAGTGTCTTGTTTACATCTTTAATCTCTTAAAAGGTAGAACTTGATTTTCTAATTAATATAAAAAGCTTTAGAAGCTGTTCAAGGGCTGCCATAGGTGTTCTTGGTGTGGACAAGCTAGAGGGACAACATCTGGTGTCCTAAAGACGCATCCGGAAGGCACAAATACACTGCAGTGCATCAAGAGGTTAGTGTATTTTTTTTTATCTAATCTAGGGTTCTAAAATTAATCTGATTAATTTTAAAATCTTAAATGGCAAATATAGATCCAAAAACCTATTAAAAGTGTTTTAATATGTTGTTTATCATTAAAATCAAATAGATAAAAATAAATCTTGCATGATGCATGTGACCCTAGGTGAAAATTTTTGAATTCAATGGTATAAACTTGTGTTTTTCATACTTTCGCTCCTTCAGGGTTTTGCTCATGTATTGGTGAAAGAAAGTTTTGATGGTTAATTAGTGACCATTTGGTTATGTGTGATTACGAGATGAAGTGATTTGTTCCTTGGGAATTGAAGTTAGATATGCTACCCTTAGTGACCTGCAGGACTGGGTATGGGTCCAGCAGGTTTGGGCAGCTATAACTTGGATTGTGTAGGTTCAATTGGTGCAAGGCTAATTGGAAATGAAATTAGACACATAAAAAAATTTGGTGAAGGAACACTATCCAGAAACTAAACATAGGATGCCCTAAAAATTAACCAAATCTGGGTGACTTACATTCTGCCTGTGTAAAATGACCAAATGAACAATATTCGTTCATTTGGTCATAACTCAGTGTAGAAAGGTCCAATTGACCTGAATTTTTACTAGAAAAAATCTGAGACATAGTCCTACAACTTTCATGAAGAAAATAAACCCAAATTTTGAACATAACATGTCCAAAAACTGACCTGCAGTCAATGTACAAAAACTGCAGAATTGATTCTACCCAGAATTTCTGGAAAAATTACAATCCGGCTATTTATGGTTTTTAGGCTACAACTTGAGTTATAAAACTCCAAATGGAGTGATTCAAAAAAATAAATGATTCAAAAAAATAAACATAACTAGATACAATAAGAAACAACTTTGATGAAGAACATTTGGCTAAATTCTCACTGTAGAATGGCCTAATGGAATAGTGAACTCTAGCACCCAAAACTGAAATTTCTGATTTATTCACCAATGGTTAGAAGTGTGGATTGGCAACTAATGCCAACACTTTTGGGAACCAAAATGTGGTAAATTTATGTGATTAGGACTTATGCAGCTATTATGATTAGAAAGTCAATAATTTGACCTAAATAGTAAAATGAATAATAACCTTACATGTAAAGCATGAAAATTCAATCAATAACTTGGTAATGTGCCCTAGTACATCTAGTAAGATTTGTTTGGATAGGTTGGCATGCCAATAGGGTTCAGTTAGCAGTACTGCACATGGCATTATGCCATTCTGTGATTTTATGGCTTTTAGCCATTCTGATATTATGATGATACTTGGCCTTGTGCCTAATGTTATTATAGCTTATTAGCTATTTTGTTGCACAACGGGAGACACTATGTGACTGATGGTGTGACATCCCAATGTACTTGGTACCCAGTGCCAGTTTACCCGTTTATCCAGTCCAGTCATCCAGTATAGGTTACTTGGGCAACCAAAAATGAAAGTTGATAAATTTAATGAAATAATGGATATAACAAGTACCAAATAAATAAGACTACAAATAATTACCAAAAATTTATCTACATGAGACATCAATATACACACTGCATATTTATTTTTCTTTTAGTTCTTTTTGTCACACCTTATCCCTCTGTAAGGCATAACATGATCCCGTAGTATACCTAATGAATTACCAACTTCATCTACTGATAACCTATTAAATACACTACAAGGGATTTTAAAACTTTTCTTACTTCTTTTTACAGTGGTGACCACTATTTATAGGTGTTAAAATTTTTTTTTTTGAACTGAAGTGAAATAACTAATATATTTGAATTATTGGTAATTTTTGTAAAAATTTTGGCGGAGTGCCCTCTGTACTTTGAATAAAACAGTTCTTCAAAAACCTGTAAAAACCACTTCAAATATATTTCTCAATCTGAAACTCCAAAATTTAATCAACACAATATATTTATCAACTCAAATCCACAATAACTTTTCAATATTTCCAAAGGATGAGATAAAAGAAATATAGTATAAATTTTACAAGTCAAAATAACTCATAATTATTTTACAACTTCAATGTACAATTTTAATTTACAACTGCTCAAAACTAAGAACAATATATACATACAGTGAACATACATTACAGTACAAAATACAAAATGTGGTATACTCAATATACCCGATGATCTCTCGCTGAATGCACTAGCAGCCTAATCTGCTGCCCTGTCCGTCTGTCTACCTGCGATAGCAATGAAAAGCTATCGCTGAGACAATGTCTTAGTGGTGCACAGCATTAACCAAATCTAACTTTAAATCACAAATCATAAGTCATTTAAAAAGTGGATACTTAAACCATAGTTCAATTCAAGACAATGAATGTCATAAAGAATTTGAACTCCATTTCACAAATTATCAAAGCTCATAAAAACACAATTTAGTCAAATGGTTTAAGAACACAGTGTCACCAATTCACACACAACTTAAGCCATGCCATCAAATTTCTGATCAATGCCACATTGTACACCACGACAAAGCAATCTACAACCCCACTAATCGAAATAAATGAGGGAGGAAGCTAGCTACATAATGAGTACTCTTCCGATCTACAACCTCAACTGGTAAACCAAAGAAGGAGGAAAATAAACGATCTCAACCCCATAAATGGAGGAGGAATAATGTGATACTATCATGCTAAGTGTGAACACAAAATCAATTCCAAACATTTTATTCAAATGATTCGTGAGAAATCCAATAAATTTCCAAAGTCATAATTTCATTCACAAGATGGCAACACAATTCATAATTAACTTCAACTTTCACAATTCAGACTAAATAAATTTTTCCACAGTTTCAAACCATTTACAATGCTTTTCAAGCAATAAGTATCCATTCAAATACATTTCCACAATTGAAAACAAAAATATACAATTAGTCATAATTTATTTCAATTGAAAAATTCAAAAGAAATAACTATTGTGCACAAACCTCTGATAATTGTCTCCTAGCCTTGACTCAGTGTTTTCTTCCCTTTCCCTGAGTCTTTGCTAACTGAGAAGCATAATTTGAAGTGTTTCAGTGCTCATTTAAACTGTCTCTAGTGATAATGCTTGATAATTAATTCACTGAATTCTATTATTTGCTTAGTCAACATAATATGTCGACCCTCGATGCATTCTAGGTAAATTTGGTTTTAATGTTACTAATATGTCACATTCAATAATCTTTTAGGATAGGTACATGTTACCAAATTCATTTCCATGTATATTGCATTTTCTTATAATTTGCTAGATTCCGGGATACTAGTTTGACCTAGCCGAACAACCTAGTTTTCTCGATTTTTTGGTTTTTGTCAAAACTACAAACTTGTAGATCTATGTCTTATTGCACGCGGGGCAAAATTTCAAGTCATTCTGAGTTATGTAGACCAAGTTATGGTCATTTTACTATTGCTGGTCAAAATGCATCAAAATTGGTCACTTTAGGTCATTTTAGGTCATTTTAGGCTTGGTCAGTTTTTGGACTCGAAATTGTGCAAGCTTTTTGACTTGCCTATGGTCATTTTTGGGCTTTGATGTCTTCATAAGACTTGTAGATATAGGTATTAACTATTCATGGTCAAAATTTTAGGTCAATTGGACCTGTTTTGAGTGAGTTATGGCCTAAACACTAACTACTACCCAAATGGTTAATTTTCAGGCCTTAATTGCACTAATCCGGATTTGGTCATTTTTCAAGTTACCTTACAAGCAGAATTTTGGTAAGTTTCCTTCATGAATGTTGGCACATTTTGTGCCTAGTTTAACCTCCAATTGGACTCATACCAATTGGAGCCACACACTTAAGGTTCTAGGCCCAAAACATAAACTGTCCTATTGCATTTTGTTCATTACTCATCAAAGGTCACTTTTAACACTTACCAAACTACACATTCATGCCAATTCTGGTTTGTACCCTAACCTAAATACATTTCACAACATATTGTTGGTCATTTTGCCAGCTTATAATCACACTCAACATGCACCATATAGTGCAGAATTTTTCAAGCTCAATTACAACAATTCAATCACCTAACCATGACAAATAACTTCTCCACTATCTTAACATATAACTTCACCACTAACTTACATACACATTTGGAAAACTTTAGGACCACAATTCATCAAACAACTTCATAAATTCCAGCATTCTTCAAGAAGTTAACAAGCTGCCGAATTTGTAAAGCCTCCCATAATTACTTTTAAGCTCAAATTTTCACTTGGTCCACCATCACATATACATGAAGTTAACTTGCTAAAATTTTTAATCACATTAGTCAACATTAATTCTCCACAATACATGTAAAAATAGTTCATTTAGTATACAATTCCATGGCTGTCCATTGGGGCAATCATGCATAAACTTTCAAACTCAACATAAATTTCCAACTCAAGTGCTCATCTTAACATGCACCAATAATTAACCTAGTAAAACTTTTATTTACTTTAATCAACATCAATACCCATCAATTTCATGTAAAAATAATTCAAGCTCTTTAATTACCATGGCTGCCTAAACTAGTGCATAATAACAACTCACCAAAACCTCAAAATTTCTTCATCAATTTATTCATCTCAAGCTTCCCATAAGCTTTACTTAAGAAAGAAAGCAATTTAAACACTTACCTATTGTTGGGGCTTGTTAAATCTTCACCAAAATCCCTTGAATTTAGTATCAATTTCTTCCTTGTGATGTGGGGATCAAAATTAGTGAAGTAACTTTGGTGTTTGAGTTGGAAATGGTGGAGGTTTAGGAAGCTTTAACAATTTCGGCTATGGAGGTTTTGAAGGATTTCATTTCGACATGGAGGAGGTGAAGGTTGAAGATGAAGTGCTTAGTGGACATACACATGTCCCTTATTGCTTTTATACCTCCACTCACTCTTAGTTTAATTAATTAAACAATCAAGTTTTCATTTTCCCACATTAAGCTTCTCATTTTTGTTATTTACATTAGGTACCACTAATTTAATTTTTCATGACATTTTCCAAGTGTAATATCATATCTTTTTAATGGAAATTTTGGTCAAAAGACAACTCGGGGTGTCAAATGACCACAATGCCCCTGTTCGGGTTGCATTCCTGATTTTTCGGTAACACCGGATTTTGTCCATTTTTCGATTTCTCACTTTTCTTTGTACTAATTAATTAATTTTTCTTTCATTTTTCTAATGGTATTTATACTTCAATAGGGGTCTGTTTAAGTGCTAAAAATATTTTCCAGGGTTCCTCGCAGTCCAGGGCTTGTCAACGATCCACGCCTTGACTTCCCGGTGCGGTCACCCATCGCTAGGGTTCTCGGCTCGCTTAACTTGGTTACATTTCTTTGCTATTATTTTTTCTTTATTTTTCTTGTATTTTCTTTTCTTGTATTTCATTATTTTATGTCTCCTCACTCATATCGAAGTGTAGTTCTAGGCATCCTAGCTGTCCGGACAACACTAGTCACCGGAACAGTAGAATGCACTACCGAACTTAGGGGTGTTACAATTCTCCCCCCCTTAAAATAAATTTTGTCTCAAAATTTTACCTGGCATTAGTCTCTGAACAGCTGTGGGTGCTGTCTCCTCATATCCTCTTCACGTTCCCAAGTAGCTTCCTGGCCTGAATAATGGTTCCATAGCACTTTAACCAGGTGTATCTGTTTGTTCCTCAGCTACTTCACCTCATAAGCCATAATTTCTATGGGTTCTTCCTCATATGAGAGGTTTGGATTTACTTCAATCTCTTCAACTGATAGCACATGAGATGGCTCAGATCTGTACCTCCTTAACATGGACACATGGAAGACACTGTGTATCCTTTCTAGCTCTAGAGGTAATGCCAACCGATATGCCAAAGGACCCACTCTTTCCAGAACCTCATATGGTCCGATGAAACGAGGACTCAGTTTTCCCTTTTTGCCAAATCTCATAATCCTCTTCCAAGGAGAAACTTTGAGGAATACCTTATCACCCACTGCATATTCAATATCTCTTCTCTTCAGATTAACTTAGGACTTCTGACGGTCTGATGCAGCCTTGAGTCTATCTCTGATCAATCTGATCTTTTCCTCTGTCTGCTGAACAATTTCTGGCCTAATCATCTTCCTTTCACCTACTTCATCCCAACATAAGGGAGTTCTGCACTTTTTACCATACAAAGCTTCATATGGAGGCATTCCAATGCTTGATTGGTAGCTATTGTTATAAGCAAACTCAATCAAAGGCAAGTGTGTATCCTAACTACCTTCAAACTCAATCACACAAGCCCATAGCATATCCTCCAATATCTGAATAACCCTCTCAGACTAGCCATCTGTCTGTGGGTGGAATGCTGTGCTGAAGTTCAATCTAGTTCCTAGGGCTCTCTGAAGACTACCCCAGAATCTAGAAGTGAACCTAGGATCTCTGTCAGATACAATGGATATTGGCACTCCATGCAATTTTACAATCTCATATATGTACAATCTGGCCAATCTTTCCAAGCTATAGGCCATCCGAACTGACAAAAAGTGAGCAGACTTGGTCAGTCTATCAACTATAACCCATACTGCATCATGACTATTCTGTGTCCTCAGAAGTCCTGTAACAAAATCCATAGTTATCCATTCCCATTTCCACTCTGGTACTGGAAATGGATGTAACACACCAGCTGGAACTTGATGTTTTGCCTTTACTTGCTGACAAGTTAGGCATTTGGAAACAAATTCAACTATATCTCTCTTCATACCCATCCACCAGTAATGCTCTTTCAGCCCTCTGTACATTTTAGTTCCACCAGGGTGCATAGCAAAAGGAGACTTATGTGCTTCCTTCATAATGATCTGTCTCAAGTCAACATCACTAGGAACACACATTCTGCTCTGATGTAGCAATTAACCATCATTTCTCATAGAAAATTAAGGTTTCTTGCCCTGCTGGACTTCTTTCAGTAGCTTCTGATATTTATCATCATTCTGAGCAGCCATTCTGATCTGATCAATCAACACTGGTTGTACATGCCATGCAACTACTGTTTGTTCCTCATTATCAATCTCTAAATTGGCATGCTGTGCTTTCAATTCATATACCATGGACAAAGGAGAAACTCTGAGACTTGCCATAGTCTTGCGACTTAAGGAGTCAGCCACCACATTTGCTTTCCCTGGCTGATAGTCTATTAAGCAATCATGGTCTTTAATCAGTTTTAACCATCTCCTCTGCCTCAAATTCAATTCCTTCTGGGTACCTAAGTACTTCAAGCTCTTGTGATCTGTGTAAATGTAGCTTTTCTCCCCATACAAATAGTGTCTCTAGATCTTCAGAGCAAAAACAATAGCTGCTAGCTCCAAATCATGTGTTGGGTAGTTCCTCTCATGCGGTTTCAGCTTGCATGATGCATAAGCAATGGCATTCCGATCTTGCATCAGTACACAGCCTAACCCATTATGAGAAGCATCACTATAAACTGTGTATTCTTTACCCGGAGTAGGTAAAGTGAGGACTAGAGCTTCAGTCAAACACCTCTTTAACTCATCAAAACTCTGCTGGCATTTATCATTCCACTGAAATTTTACATCTTTCCGAAGCAGCTTGGTCAGTGGAGAAGATAACATAGAAAACCCTTTCACAAATCGACGGTAATATCCAGCTAAACCCAGAAAACTACGAATTTTTGTGATATTTCTGGGCGGCTTCCAATTAAGGATAGCTTCTACCTTGCTGGAATCTACCTTGATCCCTTCAGCTGACACAACATGTCCCAAAAAGGAGATTTATTTCAGCTAAAATTCACACTTCGACAATTTAGCGTATAGCTGTTTCTCGCTTAAAGTCTGTAATACAATTCGCAGATGTCTGTTGTGCTCCTCTGCATTCCTCGAATATATCAAAATGTCATCAATGAACACCACCACAAATTGATCGAGATATGGTCTGAAGATAGTGTTCATCAGATCCATAAAAGCAGCTGGAGCATTTGTTAACCCAAATAGCATTACTAGAAACTCATAGTGGCCATACCGAGTTTTGAAAGTAGTTTTTGGAACACTTCGCTCTTGCACCTTCAACTGATAATAACCAGATCGTAAATCAATTTTGGAGAATACAGCTGCACCCTTTAACTCAACAAACAGATCATTAATGCGAGGCAATGGATAACTGTTCTTTATTGTCACCTTATTCAACTGCCGGTAGTCAATACATAAGCGAAGAGTGCCATCCTTCTTCTTAATAAACAATACTGGAGCTCCCCAAGGTGACACACTAGGGCGGATAAAGCCCTTTTCAAGTAGTTCTTGCAACTGTATCTTCAACTCCTTCAACTCTGCTGGTGCCATTCTGTATGGAGTTATGGAGATTGGATCCACACCAGGCATAACATTAATTTCAAACTGCACTTCTCTTTCCGGAGGTAATCCTGGCAATTCATCAGGAAACACATCTGGAAATTCATATACTGTAGGATGTCCCTCAATGCTAGACTCCCCACTTGGGTGTCTACCACATGTGCCAAGTATGCTTCACACCCCTTTCTGATCATTTTTCTGGCTAGTGCAGTCGAAATGATGTTTGATGGTAATAGCTGCCTCTCCCCATGTATTACCACATCACTGTACTGAGGGAGACCAAAAGTGACTGTCTTCAGCCTACAGTCAATCATGGCATGATGCCTGGCTAACCAATCCATGCCCAAGATGATATCATAATCTCTGAAGGGCATTTCAATGAGATCAGACAGAAAAGTGTGTCCTTTGATCACCAAAGGACAATTCCTATACATTCTATTAACCCTGACCTCCTGTCCTAGCGGACTTGTTACTAGCACCTCAAAGTCCATTTTTGTACATGAAACAGCAATGCAATCAATGATGCTAGCACTCACATAAGAATGGGTAGAACCCAGATCAAATAACACAAACATATCTTGGTTAAAAGTTGAGAAGGTACCAGCCACAACATCAGATGTCTCAGCCTCTTCTCTCTGTCTCATTGTGTAGACTCTGACCGGAGCACTGTCTTGTTCTGATTGTTTCACTATGCCTTGGCTGCCTGCTGGGCTACCTCTACCCTTGCCTCTACCTCTGCTGGGTGGTTGTGAACTTCTGGTGACAGGGCTATAAACTGACCCTTCTACAGTAGTAGGAGGTGGTCCAACTCTGCGAGTAATGGTGCAGTCCTTGGCAAAGTGTCTTGTGCCTCCACAATTATAACAGGCTCCAATAGCCTTGTAGCATATCCCACTATGATATCTTCCATAAGTTTCACATTGGCGGGGAGGGTAGGAACCTCTGGTACTCTACTAACCAGATAAAGGAGGTTTTTGTCCTGAATATCTTTCCCTACCAGACTTCTTGCCACCTCTGCTGTGTCCCCCATGGTTCTTTCTCTTTCCAGTAGGACCATTGGAACTCTGTTCTACTGATTTTCCCTCTTTCTCTATCTTCTATGATTTCTTTTTCTCAGGAGCTGCTTCAGATTCAATTCTTTCCAACTCTAGGGCTTGAGAAACAAGTTCAGAGAAGTTAGTGTGTTTGAATCTGACCACTTGTAATCTGATACTGGGCTTCAGGCCGGTTTTAAACCTCTTACATCTCTCCCTGCTGGTAGAAAGTAGACTTACTGCATAATGGCTTAGGCGGGAAAATTCCCTTTCATATTCAGCCACTGATCTACTCCCCTGTTTCAGACTTAGGAACTCTTGCAGCTTCTGGTCTACATAAGCATCAGGGATATATTTTTTTCTGAATTCCTTGAGAAAGTCATTCCATGTTAGCACTGCAGGTTCTACCAGACTGTGGGGAATGGTTTTCCACTAGTCATAAGCATCCCCCTGTGGCAGAGATACTGAGTATTCAAATCTGTGCTCCTCTGTGCAGTGCAGTTTCTTGAATACCCTATCCATCCTCTCTAACCACTGTTCTGGCTCTAGAGGATCTACTGTCCCCTTGAACTCTGTAGCCCCATATTTCATCAATTTGTCATACTGCCTAGCAGAAAACTGTGGTTGTACCACTGGTGTCAGTATTGGGACTTGAGTAGGCACATTACCAGCCATTTGTTGGAACATTGCAACCATTTGCTAAGCAAACTGAGCAGGAAACTACAGTACTGCGGGGGCTAGTGCTGCTGAACCACTGATGTTGTGTAGGGTTAGGGCATCCCCTTGCACCTCAGCCTCTACAGATTGATCGACTGAATGATCACCCTCTTCCATAGTCAATGCGAGGATCATAGACCTCCTTAACAAATAACACAAGGAGATTTTCTCCCGTTAGCGCATATTTACAATGTAATGTACTGTATGTATCAAACAATGACATTGAGCAGTTCTACTATGAAGAAAGAATATTCAAATTACAAGTGAAAACAGAATTTAAAAACTAGCTCTAATACCACTAAAACATGTCACACCCTATCCCTCTGTAAGGTATAACATGATCCCGTAGTATACCTAATGAATTACCAACTTCGTCTACTGATAACCCATTAAATATACTATAAGGGATTTTAAAACTTTTTTTACTTCTTTTTACAGTGGTGAGCACTATTTACAGGTGTTAAAATTTTTTTTTTGAACTGAAGTGAAACAACTAATACATTTGAATTATTGGTAATTTCTGTAAAAATTTTGGCGGAGTGCCCTCTGTAGTTTGAATAAAATAGTTCTTCAAAAACCTGCAAAAAGCACTTCAAATATATTTCTCAATCTGAAACTCCAAAATTTAATCAACACAACATATTTATCAACTCAAATCCACAATAACTTTTCAATATTTCCAAAGGATGAGATAAAAGAAATATAGTACAAATTTTACTAGTCAAAATAACTCATAATTATTTTGCAACTTCAATGTATAATTTTAATTTAGAACTGCTCAAAACCAAGAACAATATATACATACAGTGAACATACATTATAGTACAAAATACAAAATGTGGTATACTCAATATACCCGATGATCTCTCGCTGAATGCACTAGCAGCCTAATCTGCTACCCTATCCGTCTGTCTATCTGCGACAGCAATGAAAAGCTATCGCTGAGACAATGTCTCAGTGGTGCACAACATTAACCAAATCCAACTTTAAATCAAAAATCATAAGTCATTTAAATAGTGGATACTTAAACCATTGTTAAATTCAAGACAATGAATGTCATAAAGAATTTGAACTCCATTTCACAAATTATCAAAGCTCATAATAACACAATTTAGTCAAATGGTTTAAGAACACAGTGTTGCCATATCACACACAACTTAAGCCATGACATCAAATTTCCGATCAATGCCGTGTTATACACCATGACAAAGCAATCTACAACCCCACTAATCGAAATCAATGAGGGAGAAAGCTAGCTATATAATGAGTACTCATCCGATCTACAACCTCAACTGGTAAACCAGAGAGGTAGGAAAATAAACGATCTCAACCCCATAAATGGAGGAGGAATAATGTGATACTGTCATGCTAAGTGTGAACACAAAATCAATTCCAAACATTTTATTCAAATGATTCGTGAGAAATCCAACAAATTTCCAAAGTCATAATTTCATTCACAAGATGGCAACACAATTCATAATTAACTTCAATTTTCACAATTCACACTAATTAAATTTTTCCACAGTTTCAAACCATTTACAATGCTTTTCAAGCAATAAGAATCCATTCAAACACATTTCCATAATTGAAAACAAGAATATACAATTAGTCATAATTTATTTCAATTGAAAAATTCAAAAGAAATAACTGTTGTGCACAAACCTCTGATAACTGTCTCCTGGCCTTGACTCATTGTTTCCTTCCCTTTCCCTGAGTCTTTGCTAACTGAGAAACACAATTTGAAGTGTTTCAATACTCATTTAAACTGTCTCTAACGATAATGCTTGATAATTAATTCACTGAATTCTATTATTTGCTTAGTCAACCTAATATGTTGGCCCTCGATGCATTCTAGGTAAATTTGGTTTTAATATTACTAATATGTCACATTCAATAGTCTTTTAGGGTTGGTACATGTTACCAAATTCATTTCCATGTATATTGCGTTTTCTTGCAATTTGCTGGATTCCGGGATACTAGTTTGACCTAGCCGGACGACCTAGTTCCCTCAGTTTTCGGGTTTCGGTCAAAACTACAAACTTGTAGATCTATGTGTTATTGCACGCGGGGAAAAATTTCAGGACATTCTGAGTTATGTAGACCAAGTTATGGTCATTTTACTATTGCTGGTCAAAATGAATCAAAATTTGTCACTTTAGGTCATTTTAGGTTCGACCAGTTTTTGGACCCGAACTTTTGCAAGCTTTTTGACTTGCCTATGGTCATTTCTGGGCTTTAGTGTCTTCATAGACTTGTAGATATAGGTCTTAACTATTCATGGTCAAAATTTCAGGTCAATTGGACCTGTTTTGAGTGAGTTATGGCCTAAAAACTAACTGCTGCCCAAATGGTCAATTTTCAGGCCTTAATTGCACTAATCCAGATTTGGTCATTTTTCAAGTTACCTTACAAGAAGAATTTTGGTAAGCTTCCTTCATGAAAGTTGGCACATTTTGTGCCTAGTTTCACCTCCAATTGGTCTCATACCAATTAGAGCCACACACTTAAGGTTCTAAGCCCAAAACATAAACTGCCCTATTGCATTTTGTTCATTACTCATCAAAGGTCACTTTTAACACTTACTAAACTACACATTCATGCCAATTCTGGTTTGTACCCTCACCTAAATACATTTCACAATATATTGTTGGTCATTTTGGCAGCTTATAATCACACTCAACATGCACCATATAGTGCAGAATTTTTCAAGCTCAATTACAACAATTCAATCACCTAACCATGACAAATAACTTCTCCACTATCTTAACATATAACTTCACCACTACCTTACATACACATTTGGCAAACTTTAGGACCACAATTCATCAAACAACTTCATGAATTCTAGCATTCTTCAAGAAGTTAACAAGCTGCCGAATTTGTAAAGCCTCCCATAATTGCTTTTATGCTCAAATTTTCACTTGGTCCACCATCACATATACATGAAGTTAACTTACTAAAATTTTAAATCACATTAGTCAACATTAATTCTCCACAATACATGTGTAACACCCCTATAATCTGTAGTGCGTTCTACTGTTCCAGTGGCTAGTGTTATCTGGACAGCTAGGATGCCTAGAACTACACTTCGTTATGATTAAGGAGACATAAAATAATAAAATACAAGAAAAGAAAATACAAGAGAAACAAAGGAAAAATAATAGCAAAGAAATGTAACCAAGTTAAGCGAGCCGAGAACCCTAGCGATGGGTGACCGCACCGGAAAGTCACAGCGTGGACCGTTGACTAGCCCTAGACCGCGGGGAACCCTGAAAAATATTTTTAGGACTTAAATAGACCCCTATTGAAGTACAAATATCATTAGAAATATCAAAGAAAAATTAATTAATTAGTACAAAGAAAAGTGAGAAATCGAAAAACAGACAAAACCCGGTGTTACCGAAAAATCGGGAACACAACCCAAACAGGGGCATTGTGGTCATTTGACACCCCGAGTTGCCTTTTGACCTCAATGTCCATTAAAAATAAATGATATAACACTTTAGAAATGGCATGAAAAATTAAATTGAGATACATTATGTAAATAGTAAAAGATTAGTGGCAAATGAGCAAAATTAAGGAAATTAAGATTTATGACTTATTTAACCAAGTTAGTGCTCCACTACTGACCTCTTAAGGGACCCATATTAAGCATTAGTATACTGAAACTACCATCTTCAACCTCCCAAACCAGAACCAGCCGAATTCTTCTTTTTCTCTCAAGTTGCTCCATGGCCATCCATGGCCAAGCTCCATGCATGCATGAAGTAAGCCAATTTCTTCCTAAGTTCCTTCATCAAAGTTAGTCTACACCACTTGGGCAATAGATTGGAAGTAAGAAAACCAAGTTTTGGAGAGATTTTGAAGAGTTTCCAAAGTGGTAAGTTTGTGTTTTTGGTTAGTGCTTCATTAAAGTTAGTAAGGAGGTTATGGGTACTTGAATTGTGGAAAGAATTTTGGAGTTTGATGTTTAAAGGGGGATGTGTACTTTTGGCAGCCATGGAAACACTTTGAAGGCAGTTTATTTTTGCTTGTAAATGGTGAATTAAATGATTGATTAAATGTATATTGTGTCGGAAATTGTTTGGGTGATGTATATTTAGTATATGTCAATGTGAATTGAAATTTGAAGCTTGGAAATTAATGGAATGTAAAGGTACCATTGCGGCAGTTTGTTAACTCTTGAGGAATGCTGGAATTCATGCTTGGTTTATGGAATAATGGTGTTGAATTGTGATAGTGGTTATGGCAGTTTGAGGGTATGTATGATGGTGTGAAGTTGAACATGTAAAAGTGTTATGGTTAGGTACTTGAATTATTGTAATTGAGTTGAAAAATTCTGCACTTTATGGTGTATGTTGAATGTAATTGTAAGCTTCCAAAATGACCTATAATATGTTGTCAATTATGTTTAGGCTATGGTACAACCAGAATTGACTTGAATGTTGAGTTTGGTAAGTGTTAGGAGTGATCCTTGATGTGTATGAAAGAAATGCAATAAGGCAGTTTGAGTTTTAGGCCTAGAACTTTGAGTGTGTGGCTCCAATTGGTATGAGACCAATTGGAGGTGAAAATAGACACAAAATGTGCCAACTTTCATGACGAAAACTTGCCAAAATTCTGCTTGCAAGGTAGCTTGAAAAATGACCAAATTCGGATTAAGTGCAATTGAGGCCTGAAAATTGACCATTTGGGCAGCAGTTAGTGTTTAGGCCATAACTCACTCAAAACAGGTCCAATTGACCTGAAATTTTGACCATAAATAGTTAAGACCCATATCTACAAGTCTTATGAAGACACCAAAGCCCATAAATCACCATAAGCAAGTCAAACAGCTTGCACAAGTTCGAGTCCAAAAACTGGCCGAACCTAAAATGACCTAAAGTGACCTAAAGTGACCAATTTTGATGCAATTTGACCAGCAATAGTAAAATGACCATAACTTGGTCTACATAACTCAGAATGACCTGAAATTTTGCCCCGCATTCCATATGACATAGATCTACAAGTTTGTAGTTTTGACCGAAACCCGAAAACCGAGGAAACTAGGTCGTCCGGCTAGGTCAAACTAGTATTCCGGAATCCAGCAAATTGCAATAAAATGCAGTATACACGGAAATGAACTTGGTAACATATACCAATCCTAAAATACTATCGAATGTGACATATTAATAACATTAAAACCTAATTTACCTAGAATGCATCGAGGGTCGACATATTAGGTTAACTAAGCAAATATTAGAATTCAGTGAATTAATTATCAAGCATTATCGTTAGAGACAGTTTAAATGAGTACTGAAACACTTCAAATTGTGTTTCTCAGTTAGCAAAGACTCAAGGAAAGGGAAGGAAACACTGAGTCAAGGCCAGGAGACAGTTATCAGAGGTTTGTGCGCAATAGTTATTTCTTTTGAAATTTTCAATTGAAATAAATTATGACTATTTGTATATTATTGTTTTTAATTATGGAAATGTGTTTGAATGGATACTTATTGCTTGAAAAGCATTGTAAATGGTTTGAAACTGTAGAAAAATTTATTTAGTGTGATTTGTGAAAATTGAAGTTACTTATGAATTGTGTTGCCATTTTGTGAATGAATTTATGACTTTAGAAATTTATTGGATTCTCACGAATCATTTGAATAAAATGTTTGGAATTGATTTTGTGTTCACACTTAGCATGACAGTATCATATCATTCCTTCTCCATTTATGGGGCTGTGATCGTTTATTTTCCTTATCCATTTATGGAGTCGTGATCGTTTATTTTTCTCCCTCTCTGGTTTGCCAGTTGAGGTGATCGGATGAGTACTCATTATATAGCTAGCTCCCTTCCTCATTGATTTCGATTAGTGGGGTTGTGATTGCTTTGTCGTGGTGTACAACGCGGCATTGATTGAAAATTTTATGCCATGGCTTAAGATGTGAATGAATTGGCAACATTGTGTTCTTAAATTATTCGACTAAATTGTGTTATTATGAGTTTTGATAATTTGTGAAATGGAGTTTAAATTCTTATTGACATTCACTGTCTTTTGAATTTAACTACGTTTTGATTACTGAGATTTATTGTGATATTGTGTTAAATTCCTTATGACATTCATTGTCTTGAATTTAACTATGGTTTTACGTATCCATCATTTATATGATTTATGAATTGTGATTTAAAGTTATATTTGGTTAATGTTGTGCATCACTGAGACATTGTCTCAACGATAGCTTTTCATTGCTGTCACAGGTAGACAGATTGACAGGGCAGCAGACTAGGCTGCTAGTACATTCAGCGAGAAATCATCGGGTATATGGAGTATAACACATTTTGCATTTTGTACTGTAATGTATGTTCACTGTATGTATATATTGTTCATGATTTTCAGCAGTTGTAAATTAAAATTGTACGTTGAAGTTGTAAAGTAAATTATGAGTATTTTCACTTGTAAAAGCTTCTTTTATCTCAGTCTTTGAAAAATTATTGTGGATTTGAGTTGAAAAAGATATTGTGTTGTTTAACTGTTGAGGTGGAGATTGAGAATTATATTGAAGTGCTTTTACAGGTTTTCTGAAGAACTGTTTTATTCAAAATACAGAAGGCACTCTGCCAAAATTTTTACAAAAATTCCTAATAATTCAAATGTGTTTTCTCTTTCATTTAAGTTCAAAAAATTTTTTAACACCTGTAAATAGTGCTCACCACTGTAAAAGAAGTAAGAAAAGTTTTAAAATCCCTTGTAGTGTATTTAAAGGGTTATCAGTAGACGAAGTTGGTAATTCATTAGGTATACTACGGGATCATGTTATGCCTTACAGAGGGGTAGGGTGTGACAACATGTAAGAATAGTTCATTTAGTATACAATTCCATGGCTATCCATTTAGGCAATCACGCATAAACTTTCAAACTCAACATAAATTTCCAACTCAAGTGCTCATCTTAACATACACCAATAATTAACCTACTAAAACTTTTATTTACTTTAATCAACATCAATACCCATCAATTTCATGTGAAAATAATTCAAGCTCTTTAATTACCATGGCTGCCTAAACTAGTGCATAATAACAACTCAACAAAACCTCAAAATTTCTTCATCAATTTATTCATCTCAAGCTTCCCATAAACTTACTTAAGAAAGAAAGCAAGTTAAACACTTACCTATTATTGGGGCTTGTTAAATCTTCACTAAAATCCCTTGAATTTAGCATCAGTTTCTTCCTTGCGATGTGGGGATCAAAATTAGTGAAGTCACTTTGGTGTTTGAGTTGGAAATGGTGGAGGTTTAAGAAGCTTTAACAATTTCGGCTATGGAGGTTTTGAAAGATTTCATTTCGGCATGGAGGAGGTGAAGGTTGAAGATGAAGTGCTTAGTGGACATACACATGTCCCTTAGTGCTTTTATACCTCCACTCACTCTTAGTTTAATTAATTAAATAATCAAGCTTTCATTTTCCCACATTAAGCTTCTCATTTTTGTTATTTACATTAGGTACCACTAAATTAATTTTTCATGACATTTTCCATGTAACACCCTCCCGGTAGCAACTCCGTACATTCTACTGTTCCGGTGACTGGTGTCGGTCCGGACAGCTAGAACGTTCGGAAAAATATTTAAACTAAAGTGAGGAACCATAACTAACTCAAATATTAATAAGAAAAATTTAGGAAAAATTTTAAAAAATAAAATACAACCAAGTTAAATGAGCCGGTGCCCTAGCGATGGGTAACCTAGTGAGAAGTTGCGGTTCTCACAACTAAGAGCCCTAGACCCAGGTAAAAATTCATAAAATAATTTTTGGGACTTCAGAGAAGGGTCATTGAGGTTCCTATGGCATTAGAATGCCAAGAAAATATTTAGAAAAATTTTTCAATCGGTACAGACAATTTTGACCCGTTAAGCCCAACGGAGGGCATTTTGGTCATTTCGCCTTCAGAGACGATTTTTGGCCGACTTGTCCAGTTGAGTAAATAATTATTATGACATAAAATATGAATTAATATTGATAAAAAATTAATTTGAAGTTAGTAGAAAAGAAAATATAATAAAATGCCAAATATGACATCATTATGATGTCATTTAAAAGTTTCCACCAATTATAATTAAACAACCAATTCATTAACTAATAAAAAGAGATAAATAAAGACCAAAGAAAACAAAAAGTAAACAGCCATCTTCTTCCCAAATCCCAGCCGCACCATAGCCAAGAAACCCTCCATTTTTCTTCTTCATTCAAGCTTAAAAATCTCTCAAACTTCACCTCAAAACCCTAAGTCACTTTCACTAAAATTTATTCTTGCACCTTGCATAACCTTTTGGCAGCCAAGAAAAGGGGAGGAAGTGAAGTTTAAGCTTGGAAAATTTTGCCCTACAAGAGGTTAGCGCACATATATATCTTAAACTCTTTAATTCCATGTTAGAGACTTGAAATAAGTAAGAATTTATAACTTAAATGAATAAAAATTATGTGTATGTATACCCTGAATTTCGGCAGCCCTAAGGAAGGAACAAGATGGAGTGTTTTTGATGGACTTGGAGTGAAATAGAAATCATGTTTAAAGTATATAAACATAAGGAAAAGGAATTAGTTAGTTAACTAAGGCAAATGGTGTGAACCTTGAATTTGAGCTAGGTTTTGGGAGTAAAATTTAGACTTGGCTTATGAAATTGTTAAAGAACATTCTAATGGTCAATTAGTGACCATTTGAGGTAGGTTGACCATAATTTGGACTGAAATATAGCATGGCAAAGTGAAAAGTGTATGCTGCCTAGTGAGTGCAGCAGGGTGGCTGTGATTCCAGCCCACTTAGACAGCCATAACTTTGGCTGTGTAGGTCCAATTGGTGTTTGGCTAATTGGACATAAAACTAGACATAAAATGGCACAATTTTGCTGAAGAAACCATGCCCAAAAGACCAAAGCAAGAGGACCAAAAGTTGGTCCCAATCCGGATACCCTGCAAACAGGTTCTGCAGAATGACCAAATGAACAGTAACTGTTCATTTGGCCATAACTCACTGAAGAATGGCTCAATTGACCTGAAATGTTTACAGTAACAAGATAAGATATAGACAAACAACTTTCATGAAGAAACCTACCCCAAATTATGACCAGAACCTATCCAACAAGGCACTCACAGTCACTGTTCATTGTACTGTAGATTTGGTAAATTCTGCAGTTTTCCAATCCGGCCAGCTGTGGTTTTTGGACCATATCTGGAGCTACAAAACTCCAAATTGAGTGATTCAAAAAACGAAATTCAACTAGACAAAATAAGGAACAACTTTCATGTTTACCATTTCCTCAAATTTCCACTGTAACAGTCCCTAATAGAACAGTAAAATTATGGTACAAAATCTGAAAATTCTGCCCCTTAGTGCTAAGTGTGGAAATGGATTTGGTGATTAATTCCAACAATATTTAAATGCAAAATGTGGTACATTGGGAGTGTTAAAACCAATGCACCTATTTTCTATCCAAAAGTCAACATTTTTGTTGACTAATGAAGTGAATAGTGACACCAAAACTTGAAATTCACAAATTGAAGAATTTTAAAGTATCAAATGCCCTAGTATACCTAACAAGATTGGTTTGGATAGTTTGGCATGCCAATAGGGTTCGATTAGCAAGATCGCACATGGCATTATGCCATTCTGTGATTTTATGGCTTTTAGCCATTTTGATATTGTGTTGAGACTTGGCCTCGTGCCTAATATTATTTACAGCTTGTTAGCTATTCTGTTGCACACCAGGAGATACATATGTGATCGATGGTGTGACGGCCCGAGGTACTTGATACCCAGTGCCATTTTACCCGTTTATCCAGTCCAGTCGTCCAGTATAGGTTACTTGGGCAACCAAATGAATGAAAATGGACAAAGTTAAAGAAATAAATGAATATAACAAATACAAAACAAATAAGACATATACATTCAATACATATTTATTTTCTGCTATTTTCTTTTATTTTATTATTGCACCACTAAGCATCATTGCTTAGTGCGTCGCTTTTGCCATGCGTAGGTTCTGGAGATACTGATCGTGAGCCCAGTAGACCGCAGACTGGGTGAGTTCATCCTGCAGTTCTGCATAGTGTCCGTGTCACCTCACCCTCTACAGTGCATTGGTAGGACACTAGATTTCATTTTGATATTTTGTAACTAATTTTTATTTTCTCATATGTAATCGAACTTATGAAATGTATTTTGATGTTCATGTAAATAATGAGAATTGTGTTTGTGAATGGAAAAGTGAATGTTTATTTGTGATTTATACATGATTATCACATGAGACGAATGATTGAGAAATGAAATTGAAAAATGTTGAGATTTTGATATTGGAGTTTGGGATTGATTGAATATGAATATTGGAAGTGTTTTTTTCACAGGTTCCGAAGAACTGTTTTCTCCATTTTTAGCCGGTACTCTGCCGGATTTTCTTTAAAATCTTCGGAACCTCAATAAATTATAATTTTGAAAAATGGCTCAAAGATATTATATTTCACAAGTTATATTCAAAAGCATGATAAAAGTTAATTAAGGTATAATAGAGTGTGTCGGTACACCGTGTGACATTGCTTACTCGGGTATACTGTATACGGGTAAGGGGTGTCACATTTAGTGGTATCAGAGCACGGTTTAGGCATTTCTGGGCTTAGATTGAGTCCATGCCATGCATTGCATTTGTAAGAGTTGAGGTGACACTAATGCAGATCTGTTTGTCTTTCTTATTTTGAATAGGATATGGACCCTACATCACAGAGAGTAGTTGAGGAGGAAGTGGAGAGTCATGCTCCACCTACAGCAGCTGAGACTGGGGGTATGGGAGAACCTGCTCCGCTAGCTCAAGCAGAGCCTGCTCAGCCTCCACAGGCCATGTTTCAACAAATGGCCGAATTCTTCAGACAAATGGCTGGGGTAATGCCAGCACCACCACCACCACCTCCACAACCAAAATCACACCTGGAAAAATTGAGAAAGTTTGGAGCAGTGGATTTCTTTGGCAAGAGAGAAGATGATTCTATTGCAGCCGAAAATTGGTTGAACAGAACAGGCAGAGTTTTAAAACAACTCCACTGCACCCCAGAGCAAAATTTGGAAGCTGCCGTATCTCTGTTGCAAGATGATGCATATGAATGGTGGGACACGGTATCCAGTGAAGTGCAGCCAGAAGTTATAACTTAGGACTTCTTCCTCTCCGAATTTAAGAAGAAATATGTGGGTAGTGTATACCTGGAAGAGAGAAGAAGAGAGTTCATTAACCTGAGGCAGAGACAGCTGTCAGTGGCCAAGTATGAGAAGGAATTCGTTAGATTGAGCCGCTACGGAAGGGAGATAGTCCCTAATGAAGCTGAAAGGTGTAAGAGATTTGAAGAGGGATTAAATGATAATATAAAGATCATGATCACTGCCTTGGGAATCACAGACTTTACCAAGTTAGTGGAAGCTGCAATAAAGGTTGAAAAAGTAAGAATCAGTGAGCAGACTAGAAGGGAAAGACAGCGGAAGAGGGGCCCAGGTCAGTCTAGTTCATCTCCTGCATTTGGGAAGAAGTTCAAGGGTCCACCTGCACAGAGCTCAGGTCAGCCACAAGGTCAGGGTCAGCCTCAGGGGCCCAGGCCACAGTTTACCCCTAGGAGAGGTCAGTCCACACCATCAGTGGGCAGCTCTCCAGGGATGGGGTTCAGGGGACCAGCCCCAGCATCTTCTGCGTGTCCACATTGTTTGAAATGGCATAAGAAGTGTTGGAGAGTGACGGTGCTGCGCAGGTGTGGGTCAATAGAGCATCAGTAGAAGAACTGTCCATGCAGAATTACTACAGCTGCTCCAACACAAGCAGACAGACCTGCTCCTGCACCACAAAGGGGTAGAAAATCTTACAAATCTGAGGCAGTGGGACCATCACAGAGGCCTGCATCTGAGCCAGCAGAGAGGCCAGATAACAGACCACCTGCTAGAGCCTATGCCATTAGAGCTCAGGAGGAGCAAGATGCCCCAGACGTCATCAGGGGTACGTTCTCCCTCTACAATACATATGTGCATGCATTAGTGGATCCAGGATCCACTCATTCATACATCTGCATCAACTTACCCATAGAAAGGGGGATACTAGTAGGGGAGAGTAACCAAGACATTCTGGTCACTAATCCATTGGGCCACAGTGTGGTAGTGAACAAAGTGTACAAGGGTTGCCCGTTAAGGATTTAGGGGTATGAATTCTTGGCAGACCTGATTGGGTTGCCCTTCCACGAGTTTGACGTGATTTTGGTAATGGACTGGTTGTCACGTCATCAGGCAATAGTTGATTGCAAATTGAAGAGAATTTCTTTGAAAACTTCTGAAGGTAATGAGATCATCATTGTGGGGAAAGGATGATTTCTTGTCCAATATCATCTCAGCCACAGTTGCAAGAAGAATGATGAGAAAAGGCTGTGAAGCCTACCTAGCACATGTGGTGGATACTAGGCAGGCTAAGCCAAACCTGAGTGATATACCCACAATAAGAGACTTCCCAGAGGTATTTCCTGAAGAGTTGCCTGGTTTGCCACCAGAAAGGGAAGTTGAATTTACTATTGAGACACTGTCAGTCTGACACCCATTTCTATTGCTCCTTATAGGATGGCACCCACTGAATTGAGGGAGTTGAAAACTCAGTTGCAAGAGTTGCTTGATAAGGGGTTCATACGCCCCAGTGTGTCACCATGGGGAGCTCCAGTGCTGTTTGTAAAGAAAAAGGATGGGACTTTGAGGCTATGCATTGATTATCGACAGTTGAATAAAGTGACTGTGAAGAACAAATATCCGTTGCCTAGAATTGATGATCTGTTTGATCAGTTGAAGGGAGCAGGAGTATTTTCTAAGATTGATCTCAGATCAGGGTATCATCAGTTGAGGGTGAAGGATGTAGATGTGCCAAAGACTGCATTCAGGACCCGGTATGGGCATTATGAGTTTCTGGTGATGCCCTTTGGCCTAACAAATGCACCAGCAGCATTCATGGATCTTATGAACTGTATCTTCCATCCACACTTAGATCGGTTCGTAGTGGTCTTTATTGATGATATTTTGGTGTATTCCAAGACCAGGGAAGAACATGATGAACATTTGAGGATTGTTCTGCAAACCCTGAGAGAAAAGAAGCTGTATGCTAAGTTGTCCAAGTGTGGCTTTTGGTTGAATGAGATTGCATTCCTTGGACACATAGTGTCAGCTGATGGGATTAGGGTGGATCCTAAGAAAATAGAAGCAGTGATGGAATGGAAGCCTCCCAGGAATACAACTGAGGTCAGAAGCTTCTTGGGGCTAGCTGGGTATTATAGAAGATTTGTGAAGGGATTTTCCTTAATAGCTGCTCCAATGACCAAGTTGTTACACAAGAATGTCAGATTTGACTGGAATGACAAGTGTCAGACCAGTTTTGAGAAGTTGAAGGCTATGTTGACAGAGGCACCAGTGTTAACACAGCCAGTGTCAGTAAAGGACTTCGTGGTCTACAGTGATGCCTCTCATAATGGGTTAGGGGTGTGTATTGATGCAAGAGGGAAAGGTGGTCGCTTATGCTTCCAGGCAGCTAAGGCCACATGAACAGAATTACCCTACCCATGATCTAGAGCTTGCAGCAATAATCTTCGCACTGAAGATATGGAGGCATTACTTATATGGTGAAAAGTGCTACATTTACACAGACCACAAAAGTCTAAAATATTTGCCAACTCAGAAGGAGCTCAACCTTAGACAGAGACGATGGATTGAGTTCCTGAAGGACTATGATTGTGTAATTGACTACCATCCTGGGAAGGCAAATGTAGTTGCTGATGCTTTGAGCAGAAAATCCATCACAGCTTTGAGGTCATTGAATGCCCGCCTATCTTTGGTTCGAGATGGAGCTATTTTGGCTGAATTGCAAGTGAGGCTAAACCTGCTACAGCAGATTTTAAATGGCCAGAAGGTAGATGAGAAGCTAATGGCTATTATGAGCAAAATCTCAGAAGGAAAAGCAACTGACTATGGGGTGAAAGCAGATGGGTGTCTGTATTACAAAGGAAGACTGTGTGTACCAGATGATGGGGAATTAAAGGCCAGTATTCTAAAAGAGGCACACACCAGTGTATATGCTATGCACCTAGGAAGTACAAAGATGTATCTGTTAGTAGTATGCCCTAGAGCATATCATTTAGTATGTATCTTGTACATATTTTTATTAATAAAAGGCATTTCCACTTTTCCGTTTACATAATATATTTATGTGTAATAGAAAAGGTCCATTGATATTTTGTTAGAAATATTATTCTTAAGTTGTTAAGAATATGAGTGACAATATTTCTAGCACAAAGTATCATAAATAGGTTCACAATCGAGGATACTTCATAATAAGGACATGACTTATCCATAAAGATTGTATTCATGTTTGTTCCCAAGTTATTTATATGAGATATAAATAAGATGGAATGGTGAGTCTCATGCCATATAACAAACTTGATAGGCACTTATAAACGATAAGTAGGCCGAACCAGTGACACTTATGACAAGCACATGGAGTTTACTCTTGTCAATGTTTTGTCATAAATCATATCAGTCCATATAATCTTTAGACCTGAGATAGCACAGTTATCTTGTATATAGGTAGTTTGAGTTTGATATTGCTTTCATACTTGTACTGTGTATGGGTATATGGGCATGTGTTGGCTCCTACTAGTTATATATGGAGGTAGGTGTTGATCAAGATGGAATCTGTTCCTCTAAGTAAATAGAGATAAAATCCTATGTTCATTTAATTGTTCTTGATGTTTCAAGTTCCTGGCCAGGACAGATAGAGTTATTCAAAAAAGAGTTTCTGATGAGAAAATCTTTTTAATCAAGAACTGGAATTAAAAGAGAGCATAATATTCATAGCAAATGGAGTTTGACATAAACCATGACTCTAGCTTGAGTTGGGATTTTGTAACAGAGAGATTCTAGTGCATGATAACATATGATTATAGGTTCATTTAAGGTAAACCTTATTACTAATTGGGTGGCCATGGCATGCTATGCTAGGTGTTAACCATGGTCTATGAGGTTCATAAAATGATTTAGAGAAATCATTTATGGTAAGAAAGAGTTATGATGATATTAAGAGTTAATATCATGTCTCATTGCCAATTAGTGATGAGCCTAGTAAGTCACACACATACACAAGTTATCACCTAATTAAATATGATTTAATTAATTAATTAAAGAGTTTAATTGATTAATTAAATAGGTTTGGTTTGCAATTAGATTGCAAAGTCCCTAGCATGACTTGAAACCAAATCTAGATTATTGGATGTATAATATAAGTTAAATTTATATTTAAAGTGTTTAAATATGAATTTAATTAATGAGAAATTAATTAATAGAGATTAATTAATTAATTTATATTTAATATAAATTAATTAATTAATTTATATTTAATATAAATTAATTAGAAGAAGAAAAATAATTATTTTGGGTTGAGAACTCAAAATTAAGGCATAGGGGCATTTTGGTCATTTTGCAGTGTGACACGTGGCGCCATGAGATGGTGACACATGGCATAACACATAAGCTTGCCAAATGTTTTTTAATCATGTAAGATGATTAAAATCAAGATTAAATATAGGTTTGACACTTGGCACAATGTGATTGGGTCACTTAAACCTAGAGCTAATGAAAGGGTGACATGTGGCAAGGGTTTAATGTGTTAACCTAGCTATTTAAGTGTTGTTATGAGAAAACAAAATACAACAAGCAACCACACTCCTTTGTCACGCCACTTTGAGGGTTTTCATCTCTTCTTCTTCATCTCTTATCAATTCAAAGAGATTAGCCATCAATCTCTTGAATTAAGAACACTAGAAATTGTTTCTAGTGTCCTGTTTACATCTTTAATCTCTTAAAAGGCAGAACTTGATTTTCTAATTAATAGAAAAAGCTTTAGAAGCTATTCAAGGGCTGCCATAGGTGTTCTTGGTGTGGACAAGCTAGAGGGACAACATCTGGTGTCCTGAAGACGAATCTCAAAGGCGCAGACTCGCTGCAGTGCATCAAGAGGTTTGTGTAATCGTTCTTGATTTAATCTAGGGTTCTAAAATTAATCTGATTAATTTTAAAATCTTAAATGGAAAATAAAGATCCAAAAACATATTAAAAGAGTTTTAATATGTTGTTTATCATTGAAATCAAATAGATAAAAATAAATCTTACATGATGCATGTGACACTAGGTGAAAATTTTTGAATTTAATGGTATAAACTTGTGTTTTTCATGCTTCCGTTCCTTCAATTGGTATCAGAGCCACTATATTTGCCATTTAGATTGATGTTTATATGATTTAATTGTGTGTTTGATCATGAGATCAAAAGTTTATTGCTGGTTGCAAAGTCAAGGTGGCGGCACAAATGATGAACACCATGGTGCGCATGGTTGATGCATCACAATGGTGTGCAAAGGTAAATGGATGGTGAATGTGCAATTGTTGTATGATCTAAGATCCATTTTATGTCTAATTAAATTGTTTAATTAGAATTTTAATCACACAATTAAATTATGATTCAAATCAGATTTTTAAAAATTGTTTGAATGTGATTCAAATCTGAATTTTAAAAGTTGTTTGAATGTGATTCAAATCTGAATTTTTAAAGTTGTTTGAATCATATTTAAATCTGATTTTTTTAAAATTGATTGAATAAAATTCAGATCTGATTTTTTAAAAAAGGTTTGAATGTGATTCAAATCTGATTTTTTAAAAAATGTTTGAATGTGATTCAAATCTGAATTTTTAAAGTTGTTTGAATGTGATTCAAATCTGAATTTTTAAATTTGTTTGAATGAGATTCAAATTTGAATTTTTAAATTTATTTGAATCATATTCAAATCTGGATTTTTAAGTTGAATATGAGATATTCAATTTAATTTAAGTATGTATGTTTTATTTAATTGTTAAATAGTGATATGCATGATGGATGATCATGGACTATAAAAGACCAATGTGATTGGATTTATTTCTTTTATGTTTCTTTGGGATTGTAAATTAATTAATTTATTTTAATTTATTTTGGGCATGTATTATTAAGTTTGTAATAATTTTTGGGTTGTAATTTCATTTATTTAAGTTCTTGTAAATTCGCCTTGGTATGCCAAGGATTACTATGTAATATTGGATTGCAAGAAGTTCAAGGAGGTCAAGAGCATTGGTGGGACCAGTGGGAGGAATTCAAGATCAAGTGTTGATTATGTACTCCTTCAACAACTCTTGTAAAATGAATGAATGAATGAAATGCACCTAGGAATGCCCTGATTCAATTCTTGGTGGCTCAGAATTGAATCCCTTAGAAAGTCCATGATCATGCCATATTTACTACTTATCCATGAATGCATGAGATGTATGGGAATGTATGCAATTATATGATATATGCATGCTAAATGGATAATGTGCAAAGTGAGACCTTAATAGTAATAAGAATGACCATAAAATCTTTCAAACAAATGATTAAGTTGGAAATGCTATAATTAAAGTAATTATAACATAGGCCCTCCATTGGGCAATTATTTTAAGAAATTTTAAATAGTTGCATGAGATGCAATTAATTTAAGAGATTTTCTTAAGAATAATTGTTAAGCATGAGATGTTGTCAATATGTAAATGGTTTAGTGGCCAATATTGGATGTACCTGAGGACATTAAAATTATTTGCATAATTACTGGCTCAATGGGTTGAACTTAACTAATGCAAGACAAGTCAATAATGGATGTACCTGAGATTTTGAGCATTAGGGGCTAGGTAAAGGATTGAACCTCACATGAGATGTGATGGGCAAGGAGTTGCTCACTTATAGTTTATTGTAATTCCAATAATGGATGTACCTGAGGATGATCAATAGAATTATAAGAATTCAATCACCCACTAGAAATCCATCCAACTAGGATTTCCGTTTTCTACTTTGGAAGTGTAGGATTCGCTAAGTTAGTGGGAGGACCAATTTGATTAAAAGACCATAATCATTTTGGTTAATTACATGATACATTTACTAATTAATCTGGTTATTTTCTGCAGTTAATTTTCTGATAAAAATGAGCACAAAACAACCACCACCATCCAATATCCTTGCAAGCATACTTGATCACAATAGGTTGACAGGACCTAATCTGTCTGATTGGTTAAAAAATTTGAAACTTGTCTTGAACCTTGAACATATAGGATATGTTCAAGGTTCAAATGTTCCTGGTCCCTTACCTCCAGAGGCCACACAAGAGGAACATGAAACTTTGGACAAGTGGAAGGAGCATGATATGAGAGCTAAGTGTTACATGCTTGCTTCCATGAGTAATGAGTTACAGAAGCAACATGAGAACATGCAGAGTGCGAGTGAGATCCTCCTTCACCTACAAGAGTTGTATGGTGAGCACAGCAGGAATGCTAGGTATGAGATATCTAGACAGCTATTCCGTATGAGGATGTCTGAGGGACAGAATGTTGGGGATCATGTCCACAAGATGATTCGGCTGATTGAGCAGTTGGAACATCTTGACTTCAACATGGATTTCCAACTACAGACGGATTTGATCCTTCAGTCCCTTCATCTTTTGGAAATTTTGTGACAAATTTCCATATGACTAAACAGGAATGCACCTTAGCTGGTTTACTCAACATGCTGGTTATTGCCCAAAAGAATATGCCAGGCAATAAAGGAAAAGAGGTAGCTTTGGTTGCATCTTCTTCTGCTGGAAAGTCCAACAAGAAGAAGGGCAATAAGAAAAGAAACCTCAGATTCCTGGTCCTTCTAAGAAAATAGCTAAACAGAAAAGGAAGACTAAAGCTGATGAAGGCAAAGGAAAGTGTTTCCACTGCCAACAGGAAAGTGTTTCCATTGCCAATAAGAAAGTGTTTCCATTACCAGTATGAAAGTGTTTCCACTGGCCAGAGTATAGCAATCTAAATGAAAGCAATGTCGTGGTGAAAACCAACTCAAGTTCAAAATATATTTGGCACTTAAGGTTATGTCATGTTGCAGAAGATAGGATTACAAAATTAGAGAAAATGGGGATTCTATCCTTATTGGACTCTGAGCCTACTCCAACTTGTGAATCTTGCCTTCAGGGCAAAATGACTAGATCACCCTTTGTTGGATAGGGGTTAAGAGCTGAAAATATTTTGGAGCTAATACATAGTGATGTATGTGGTCCATTTAAAGAAATGGCTAGAGGGGGCTTTCATTATTTTATTACCTTTACTGATGATAAATCAAGGTTTGGGTATTTGTATTTGATGAAATACAAACATGAATCTTTTGAAAAGTTCAAAGAATTTAAATCAAGTAGAAAATCAAACAGAAAGAGTATTAAAGCTCTTCGATCGGATCGTGGAGGTGAATATTTGAGTAATCGAATTTGATGAATACTTGAGAGAGCATGGCATTGTTTCTCAGCTGACTCCTCCAGGAACACCACAACTGAATGGTGTATCTGAAAGGAGAAATCGTACCCTATTGGATATGGTACGTAGTATGATAAGCTATACTGATATGCCAATCTCCTTTGGGGATTTGCATTAGAATCGACTTTGTATATTCGAATAGGATTCCATCAAAATCAGTTTCTTCCACACCTTATGAGATATGGCATGGAAGAAAACCAAGTCTTAAGCATGTTAAGATTTGGGGTTGTCCACTTATATCAAAAGTGAACAACGATAAATTGGAGACCAGATCAGAAAAGGGTCGATTTGTTGGATATCCAAAAGATAGTTTTGGATATTATTTTCATTTGCCTACTTCACAAAAGGTTGTGATAAGTAGAGATGCCACATTTCTTGAACAATAGTTTGTTCAAGAAGGAGGCAAAGGAAGGCAAATAGAGTTAGAATTGGAGAATTCTGACCAACCAACATATCAGATGGATATAGATCCATCTAGTCAACCTATACCCGTTGATGAAACATCTACAGCTGTTCCTTGTAGAACAACCAGGGTATCTCACCCACCAGTGAGATATGGTTTTCTTCATGAAGAAAAACAAGAGTTGTCTACTCATGAAGAAGTAGATCATGGAGATGATCCACTTACCTATGAAGAAGCTATATCAGATATAGACTCTTCAAAATGGATTGATGCTATGAAATTCGAGATTGATTCCATGTATAAGAATCAAGTTTGGGATCTTGTTGACCCACCTGAAGGTATTGTACCTATAGGGAACAAATGGGTTTTCAAGAAGCAAATTGGTTCTGATGGAAAGGTAGAGACCTATAAGGCAAGGCTAGTAGCGAAAGGGCTTCGCCAAAGGCATGGAATCGACTATGAGGAGACTTTCTCACCTGTTGCCATGCTTAAATCAATTAGGATTTTATTAGCAATAGCTACGTACTATGATTATGAGATTTGGCAGATGGATGTCAAAACGGCTTTTCTCAATGGATACATTGAAGAAAACATTTTCATGGAACAACCTAGGGGATTTGAATCCCAAGATGGTTCCAAGGTATGCAAGCTAAAGCGATCCATTTATGGGTTGAAACAAGCTTCGAGGAGTTGGAACATCCGTTTTGATGAAGCCATTAAATCCTTTGGTTTTATCAAAAATGAGGATGAGCCATGTGTATATAAGAAGGTTAGTGACAGTGCTATCACTTTCCTTGTCTTATATGTGAATGACATACTATTGATGGGTAATGACACAGGTATGTTGACAACTATAAAGGTATGGTTGTCAAATACATTCTCCATGAAAGACTTAGGGGACGCAACCTATATTCTTGGGATTCGCATATATAGAGATAGAGCGAAAAGAATAATTGGTTTATCCCAAAGTCTATACTTGGAAAAGGTGTTAAAGAGGTTTAACATGCTTGATTCCAAGAGAGGATTGTTACCAAGTGAGACATGGTATCCATCTTTCTAAAGAGATGTCTCCAAAGACACCGAAGAAAGAGATAAGATGGCCAGGATTCCATATGCTTGGCTATTGGAAGTTTAATGTATGCAATGTTGTGTACTAGGTCGGATATCGCATATCTCGTTAGTTTGGCTAGCGGTATCAATCCAATCCAGGTTTGGAACATCTGGATAGTCACAAGAATATCCTTAAGTACTTGAGAAGAACTAAGGATTTATTCTTGATTTATGGAGATGGAGACTTGCAATTGGATGGTTATCACGATTCGATTTCCAATCGATATCGATGATAGAAAGTCTACCTGGATATGTGTTCATTTGTAATGGAGGTGCGTAAGTTGGAAGAGTTCCAAATAGAGCACGATTGCAGATTCCACTACGAGGTCGAGTATATTCTCGCATCGATCTTTGCAAAGGAAGTCGCTTGGATAAAGAAGTTCGTGATGAACTTACGAGTTCCTTCCATTGAGTCAGCAGTTCCACTACACTGTGACAACGATGGAGCAGTCATACAGGCTAAGGAACTAAGGTCTCACCCAAAATCCAAACATATAGAAAGGCACTACCACATTATCAGAGATATAGTTGGGCAAGGCGATATAGCCATGCAGAAAAAATAACATCAGCTGAAAAAATCCAGCTGATCCATTCACTAAGCCTATGTCACAGACTCAGTTAGACCTACATCTTGAGAAGATAGGTCTAAGATATTGTAATGAATGGCTCTAGTGCTAGTGGGAGATTGTTAGTAGTATGCCCTAGAGCATATCATTTAGTATGTATCTTGTACATATTTTTATTAATAAAAGGCATTTCCACTTTTCCATTTACATAATATATTTATGTGTAATAGAAAAGGTCCATTGATATTTTGTTAGAAATATTATTCTTAAGTTCTTAAGAATATGAGTGACAATATTTCTAGCACAAAGTATCATAAATAGGTTCACAATCGAGGATACTTCATAATAAGGACATGACTTATCCAGAAAGATTGTATTCATGTTTGTTCCCAAGTTATTTATATGAGATATAAATAAGATGGAATGGTGAGTCTCATGCCATATAACAAACATGATAGGCACTTATAAACGATAAGTAGGCCGAACCAGTGACACTTATGACAAGCACATGGAGTTTACTCTTGTCAATGTTTTGTCATAAATCATATCAGTGCATATAATCTTTAGACCTGAGATAGCACAGTTATCTTGTATATAGGTAGTTTGAGTTTGATACTGCTTTCATACTTGTACTGTGTATGGGTATATGGGCATGTGTTAGCTCCTACTAGTTATATATGGAGGTAGGTGTTGATCAAGATGGAATCTGTTCCTCTAAGTAAATAGAGATAAAATCCTATGTTCATTTAATTGTTCTTGATGTTTCAAGTTCCTGGCCAGGACAGATAGATTTATTCAGAAAAGAGTTTCTGATGAGAAAATCTTTTTAATCAAGAACTGGAATTAAAAGAGAACATAATATTCATAGCAAATGGAGTTTGACATAAACCATGACTCTAGCTTGAGTTGGGATTTTGTAACAGAGAGATTCTAGTGCATGATAACATATGATTATAGGTTCATTTAAGGTAAACCTTATTACTAATTGGGTGGCCATGGCATGCTATGCTAGGTGTTAACCATGGTCTATGAGGTTCATAAAATGATTTAGAGAAATCATTTATGGTAAGAAAGAGTTATGATGATATTAAGAGTTGATATCATGTCTCATTGCCAATTAGTGATGAGCCTAGTAAGTCACACACATACACAAGTTATTACCTAATTAAATATGATTTAATTAATTAATTAAAGAGTTTAATTGATTAATTAAATAGGTTTGGTTTGCAATTAGATTGCAAAGTCCCTAGCATGACTTGAAACCAAATCTAGATTATTGGATGTATAATATAAGTTAAATTTATATTTAAAGTGTTTAAATATGAATTTAATTAATGAGAAATTAATTAATAGAGATTAATTAATTAATTTATATTTAATATAAATTAATTAGAAGAAGAAAAAATAATTATTTTGGGTTAAGAACTCAAAATTAAGGCATAGGGGCATTTTGGTCATTTTGCAGTGTGACACGTGGCACCATGAGATGGTGACACATGGCATAACACATAAGCTTGCCAAATGTTTTTTAATCATGTAAGATGATTAAAATCAAGATTAAATATAGGTTTGAGACTTGGCACAATGTGATTGGGTCACTTAAACCTAGAGCTAATCAAAGGGTGACATGTGGCAAGGGTTTAATGTGTTAACCTAGCTATTTAAGTGTTGTTATGAGAAAACAAAATACAACCAGCAGCCACACTCCTTTGTCACACCACTTTGAGGGTTTTCATCTCTTCTTCTTCATCTCTTATCAATTCAAAGAGATTAGCCATCAATCTCTTGAATTAAGAACACTAGAAATTGTTTCTAGTGTCCTGTTTACATCTTTAATCTCTTAAAAGGCAGAACTTGATTTTCTAATTAATAGAAAAAGCTTTAGAAGCTATTCAAGGGCTGCCATAGGTGTTCTTGGTGTGGACAAGCTAGAGGGACAACATCTGGTGTCCTGAAGACGAATCTCAAAGGCGCAGACACGCTGCAGTGCGTCAAGAGGTTTGTGTAATCGTTCTTGATTTAATCTAGGGTTCTAAAATTAATCTGATTAATTTTAAAATCTCAAGTGGCAAATACAGATCCAAAAACATATTAAAAGAGTTTTAATATGTTGTTTATCATTGAAATCAAATAGATAAAAAATAAATCTTGCATGATGCATGTGACCCTAGGTGAAAATTTTTGAATTTAATGGTATAAACTTGTGTTTTTCATGCTTCCGTTCCTTCAATATCATGATCTGAAGTTTCAGTATTGGTGGCCTGGTATGAAGAAAGACATAGCTGACTATGTGACTAAATGTTTGACATGTCAACAAGTCAAGGCAGAACATCAAGTTCCATCAGGTTTGCTACAGCCTATACGCATACCTGAATGGAAATGGGATCGGGTGACCATGGATTTTGTAAGTGGTCTACCTCTCACCCAGAAGAAACATGATGCAGTATGGGTGATACTTGATAGATTGACAAAGTCAACACACTTTCTGCCAGTTAGGACTGACTACTCACTGGAGAAGTTAGCAGAATTATATATCAGTGAGATAGTTAGACTGCATGGAATTCCACTTTCCATCATATCTGATCGAGACCCAAGGTTTACATCGAGATTTTGGAAGAAGTTGCATGAGTCCTTGGGTACACAACTCCACTTCAGCACAGCATTCCATCCTCAGACGGATGGGCAATCAGAAAGAGTAATCCAGGTAAACAATTAAACCAATTGAATTAATACAACTATTGAACTAAAATGATAACAATAACATGAAATATATGTCAGGTCCTTGAGGATATGCTGAGGGGTTGTGTCATTGAGTTTGAGGGAAGTTGGGATAGATACCTCCCACTGGCAGAATTTGCATACAACAATAGCTACCAAGCTAGTATCCAAATGGCCCTGTATGAAGCACTGTATGGGAAGAAATGTAGAACTCTAGTGTGCTGGACTGAATTGGGCGAAGACAACCGGTGGGGCTGCACACGTGAAACAGATCGAGGACAAAGTGAAACTAATCAAAGCCAATCTGAAAGTAGCCTCGCATGCATGTAAATCTTATGCCGACCTGAAGAGAAAAGAAATAGAATATGCGGTTGGCGACAAAGTGTTCCTCAAGGTGTCACCGTGGAAGAAGTTATTGAGGTTTGGAAGAAAAGGTAAGTTAAGCCCTAGGTTCATTGGCCCATATGAAGTCATTGAACGTGTGGGTCCAGTGGCCTATAGGCTAGCTTTACCACCAGAGCTGGACAAGATCCACAATGTGTTCCACGTGTCCATGCTCAGAAGATACCGCTCAGATCCTTCACATGTCATCTCCAGGGAAGAAATTGAAATACAACCAGATTTGACATATGAAGAAGAACCTCTACGGATCCTGTCTCGGGAAGTAAAAGAATTGAGGAACAAGCAGATTCCACTAGTGAAAGTGCTTTGGAGGCACCACAACACCGAGGAGGCAACTTGGGAAAGTGAAGAGACGATGAGGCAACAATTCCCTCAACTGTTTGCATTAGATAAATTTCGAGGACGAAATTTAAATTAGAGGGGAAGAGTTGTAACACCCTCCCGGTAGCAACTCCGTACATTCTACTGTTCCGGTGACCAGTGTCGGTCCGGACAGCTAGAACGTTCAGAAAAATATTTAAACTAAAGTGAGGAACCATAATTAACTCAAATATTAATAAGAAAAATTTAGGAAAAATTTTAAAAAATAAAATACAACCAAGTTAAATGAGCCGGTGCCCTAACGATGGGTAACCTAGTGAGAAGTTGCGGTTCTCATAACTAAGAGCCCTAGACCCGGGTAAAAATTCATAAAATAATTTTTGGGACTTCAGAGAAGGGTCATTGAGGTTCCTATGGCATTAGAATTCCAAGAAAATATTTAGAAAAATTTTTCAATCGGTACAGACAATTTTGACCCGTTAAGCCCAACGGAGGGCATTTTGGTCATTTCGCCTTCAGAAACGATTTTTGGCCGACTTGTCCAGTTAAGTAAATAATTATTATGACATAAAATATGAATTAATGTTGATGAAAAATTAATTTGAAGTTAGTAGAAAAGAAAATACAATAAAATACCAAATATGACATCATTATGATGTCATTTAAAAGTTTCCACCAATTATAATTAAACAACCAATTCATTAACTAATAAAAAGAGATAAATAAAGACCAAAGAAAACAAAAAGTAAACAGCCATCTTCTTCCCAAATCCCAGCCGCACCATAGCCAAGAAACCCTCCATTTTTCTTCTTCATTCAAGCTTAAAAATCTCTCAAACTTCACCTCAAAACCCTAAGTCACTTTCACTAAAATTTATTCTTGCACCTTGCATAACCTTTTGTGTAACACCCTCCCGGTAGCAACTCCGTACATTCTACTGTTCTGGTGATCAGTGTCGGTCTGGACAGCTAGAACGTTCGGAAAAATATTTAAACTAAAGTGAGGAACCATAAATAACTCAAATATTAATAAGAATTTAGTAAAAATTTTAGAAATAAAATATAACCAAGTTAAACGAGCCGGTGCCCTAGCGATGGGTAACCCAGAGGGAAGTTGCGGTTCTCGCAACTAGGAGCCCTAGACCCGGGGAAAAATTCATAAAATAATTTTTGGGACTCCAGAGAAGGGTCATTGAGGTTCCTATGGCATTAGAATGCCAAGAAAATACATAGAAAAATTTTTCAATCGGTACAGACAATTTTGACCCGTTAAGCCAAACGGAGGGCATTTTGGTCATTTCACCTTCAAAGACGATTTTTGGCCGACTTGTCCAGTTGAGTAAATAATTATTATGACATAAAATATGAATTAAGGTTGATGAAAAATTAATTTAAAGTTAGTAGAAAAGAAAAGAAAAGAAAAATAAAGAAAATTAGGGATAATGACATCACATGATGTCATTATCTTACTCCCAACCAATCACAAGTTAACAAGCATTCTTAAAACATTTAAAAGATACAAAATGGACCAAAAATTCTGGTCATCTTCTTCTTCTTCTTCCTCAAAACGTGACCTCTCTTCCATAGCCCTCCATAAAAATTTCTTGCATCACTTCCATTTTCCCATGAATTTCCACTATAAAACCCTAGACACCTTTCATTAAAACTTGTCCATACCTCTTGGGGAAGTGTTTGGCAGCCTAGAAAAGGAAGGAAAGTGAAGTTTGAGCTTGGAAAATTCTGCCCTACAAGAGGTTAGTGCACTTATACACCTTAAGCTCTTTATTTCCATGTTAGTGACTTGAATTGAGTAAGAATTTGTGAATTAAATGAACCAAATATATGTGTATGTCCACCATGAATTTTGGCAGCCCTAAGGAAGGAACAATGATGGAGTGTTTTTGATGGTTTTAATGGACTTAAAATGAATTAGAGATTATGTTTAAGGTGTATATACACATATAGAATGAATGAAAGTGCTTAACTAGGTGTATGGGTGAATTGAAAGGGAAAATTAGGGTTTTGGGAGTGAAAAATTGGACTTGGCTTATGAAATGATTAATGGACATTCTAATGGTCAATTAGTGACCATTTGAGGCAAGTTAATCATAATTTGAAGTGAGCTAATGTATGGCAAATTGAAATGGGAAGGCTGCCTAGAGACAGCAGTAATGAGGCTATGATTCCAGCCCATTTAGACAGCCATAACTTTGGCTGTGTAGGTCCAATTTGTGTTTGGCCAGTTGGACATGAAACTAGGCTTATAATGACACATTTTTTCTGAAGAAACCATGCCCAAAAGACCAAAGCAAGTGGACCAAAAGTTGGCCCCAATCCGGATACCCTGCAACAGCGCCTGCAGAAATGACCAAATGAACAGTAACTGTTCATTTGGCCATAACTCACTGTAGATATGGTCAATTGACCTGAAATGTTTACAGCAACAAGTTAAGACATAGACAAACAACTTTCATGAAGAAACCTACCCCAAATTATGAGCAGAACCTAACCAAAATGGCAGTCACAGTCACTGTTCATAGTACTGTAGATTTGGTAATTCTGCAGTTTTTCCAATCCGGCCAGCTGTGGTTTTTAGACCATAACTGGAGCTACAAAACTCCAAATTGAGTGATTTAAAAAAAAAAATTCAACTAGACAAAATAAGGAACAACTTTCATGTTTACCATTTCCTCAAATTCCCACCGCAACGGTGCTTAATGGAATAGTAAAGTTAGGCTTCAAAAACTGAAAATTCTGCTTCCCTTGGTTTAAGTTTAGAAATGGTATTAATGCTTAATGCCAACAAGTTTACAATGAAAAATGTGGTATGTTGGGTGTGTTAAAACCAATGTACCTATTTTCTATCCAAAAGTCAACATTTTTGTTGACCAATAAGGTGAATAGTGACACCAAAACTTCAAAATTCAAAATTTGAAATTAGAAATGCATCTAGGGGACTTTAAATTGCAATTGGCAATTAATACTAGCAAATGTAAAACTAAAAATGTGGGATCTTGGTGTAATTAGAATTAATATATCCATTAAGTATAAAAAGGTCAACATTTTGGGTTGACTAGTAAGGTGAATAGTAATCAAAATGATTAGTAAATTAAGATGAAGACCTAGAACCAATTCTAAGCTTAATTGCTTAGAATTGTATGACAAATGTGGACTATGCATCCTAGTCAAAATTGTTAAAAAGAAATTAAGGCCATAAATTTGAAATCCATGAAATATTTATGGATTACTTGAAACATGAAAAATAAGTCACCAAAGTGATGTGAATAATTAGTTAGGGCTTATATGCCCATCACAAATGGAATTCATAACATATTAATAACTCAACTTGAAATATAAAAATTATAATTACATGAGTAGATTCTTGAATGTATAAATGAGAAAAGAAAAATGTTTTGAGTACAATGGTATAAAAGGATAATTGATGTGAATTGTGATCATATAAATGATCAAATGAATGTATGAATTATAATCGAAATTTATCATGAAATAATGAAGTCATAAAATACAATATATTAATATTTAATGATATTATGTGCCCTTGTATTGCCTAGACATGTATGTTAGATTGGATAGTTTGGCATGCCAATAGGGTATTGTTTTAGCAGTACTGCAAAAGGCTTTATGCCTATATTCATAGCTCTATGCCCGTATTCATGGTTCTTATGCCCGTATTCATGGCTTTTATGCCCGATTATGTGATATCATGGCTTTTTAGCCATACTGACTACATACGTGGTTGACGTTCTGCGTCCCATGGTATGACGGCCCGAGGGACCGCGGTGTCCAGAGCCAACGACCCGTTATCCAGCTTAGTCAGCCTATCGTAGGTTACTTGGGCAGTGTAATTTATTAAAATAAATTAAGACTATTAGTAATTAAAAATATTAGAAATCAAATAAATGAGTTAATAAGACTTCAAAAGAATTAGTTACAATTATGAAATGATCCAAACCACATAAAAATTATTAAGTAAAATGATAAAAGAGTTGCAAAAATAGGTATAACTTAACTAAATATTTTAAATGTACCTTCTATTGCTATATAAATATAAACTGAGTATTTTTATTAATTTTGTATGTTGTACATTATCCCTGTGAATTTCGGAATTAAACGCTTTCAAAGCGAAACAAATGAGAACAAAAGATAATTAATATTAGACACATTGTATTAAATTAAATTGATTCTTAAATATTCAAATTATGCTTCGTTCTTTCTTTATTTGTATATTTTATTTTCTTGTTCTATTATTGCACCACTAAGCAGCAATGCTTAGCGCGATGGATTTGTTTCCTCGCGCAGGTACTTTGACTAAGATTTTTGGAGTCCAGATCTGCAGAAGTGGCTGGAGTATTCAAGGTTGTCACCTCCTCAGCAATGCATGTAGATAGGGCCCATATAGATCATATTTTGTATTTAGTATAAAATGCTAGATATTGTATTATAATGTAGATTATGAGCAGGTAATTAATAGAAATGTAATGTAATTTAATAAATTAGTTTTTTCATATGTAATTAATTTATATATCATGTAAATTATGAAATTATGTAAATTAAAGAAATTTGAAAATTTTACTTATGTGATTTGAGCATGAATGAGATTGTATGGATTCGAAGATAGATTTGAAATATATAGATAATGCATGGAAATGAATATGAAATTAAGATATATGAATGAGATGGTTATGAAAATAATTGATGAGATTTCATTTGTAAAATATTATTGAAATTTTCAAACAGGTAAATAGTAAAATACGTCAACTGGTAATAAAATAGGGGAAACTCCGCTGGTTTCTCCGTCGAAAAATAATTAATATTAAAATATAATGAGATCAAATTATGAAAGGAATAAAGTAAGATAAGATAGGGTGCTCCGGCACCGAATGTAGCACACTTTGCACGGCTATATTGTAGTCGGGTGAGGGGTGTTACATTTTGGCAGCCAAGAAAAGGGGAGGAAGTGAAGTTTAAGCTTGGAAAATTCTGCCCTACAAGAGGTTAGTGCACATATACATCTTAAACTCTTTAATTCCATGTTAGAGACTTGAAATAAGTAAGAATTTGTAACTTAAATGACTAAAAATTATGTGTATGTATACCCTGAATTTCGACATCCCTAAGGAAGGAACAAGATGGAGTGTTTTTGATGGACTTGGAGTGAAATATAAATCATGTTTAAAGTATATAAACATAAGGAAAAGGAATTAGTTAGTTAACTAAGGCAAATGGTATGAACCTTGAATTTGAGCTAGGTTTTGGGAGTAAAATTTAGACTTGGCTTATGAAATTGTTAAAGAACATTCTAATGGTCAATTAGTGACCATTTGAGATAAGTTGACCATAATTTGGACTGAAATATAGCATGGCAAAGTGAAAAGTGTATGCTGCCTAGTGAGTGCAGCAGGGTGGCTGTGATTCCAGCCCACTTAGACAGCCATAACTTTGGCTGTGTAGGTCCAATTGGCATTTGGCCAATTGTACATGAAACTAGACATAAAATGGCACAATTTTTCTGAAGAAACCATGCCCAAAAGACCAAAGCAAGAGGACCAAAAGTTGGCCCCAATCCGGATACCCTGCAAACAGGTTCTGCAGAATGACCAAATGAATAGTAACTATTCATTTGGCCATAACTCACTGTAGAATGGCTCAATTAACCTGAAATTTTTACAGAAACAAGATAAGATATAGAAAAACAACTTTCATGAAGAAACCTACCCCAAATTATGACCAGAACCTATCCAACAAGGCACTCACATTCACTGTTCATTGTACTGTAGATTTGGTAAATTCTGCAGTTTTCCAATCCGGCCAGCTGTGGTTTTTGGACCATATCTAGAACTGCAAAACTCCAAATGGAGTGATTCAAAAAACGAAATTCAACTAGACAAAATAAGGAACAACTTTCATGTTTACTATTTCCTCAAATTTCCACTGTAACAGTCCCTAATAGAACAGTAAATTTATGGTACAAAATCTGAAAATTCTGCCCCTTAGTGCTAAGTGTGGAAATGGATTTGGTGATTAATTCCAACAAGTTTTAAATGCAAAATGTGGTACATTGGGAGTGTTAAAACCAATGCACCTATTTTCTATCCAAAAGTCAACATTTTTGTTGACTAATGAAGTGAATAGTGACACAAAAACTTGAAATTCACAAATTGAAGAATTTTAAAGTATCAAATGCCCTAGTATACCTAACAAGATTGGTTTGGATAGTTTGGCATGCCAATAGGGTTCAGTTAGCGATCGCACATGGCATTATGCCATTCTGTGATTTTATGGCTTTTAGCCATTTTGATATTGTGTTGAGACTTGGCCTCGTGCCTAATATTATTTACAGTTTGTTAGCTGTTCTGTTGCACACCGGGAGATACTTATGTGACCGATGGTGTGACGGCCCGAGGTACTTGATACCCAGTGCCATTTTACCCGTTTATCCAGTCCAGTCGTCCAGTTTAGGTTACTTGGGCAACCAAATGAATGAAAATGGACAAAGTTAAAGAAATAAAAAAATATAAAAAATACAAAACAAATAAGACATATACATTCAATACATATTTATTTTCTGCTATTTTCTTTTATTTTATTATTGCACCACTAAGCATCATTGCTTAGCGCGTCGCTTTTGCCACGCGTAGGTTCTGGAGATACTGATCGTGAGCCCAGTAGACCGCAGACTGGGTGAGTTCATCCTGCAGTTCTGCATAGTGTCCGTGTCACCTCACCCTCCACATTGCATTGGTAGGACACTAGATTTCATTTTGATATTTTGTAACTAATTTTTATTTTCTCATACGTAATTGAACTTATGAAATGTATTTTGATGTTCATGTAAATAATGAGAATTGTGTTTGTGAATGGAAAAGTGAATGTTTATCTGTGATTTATACATGATTATCACATGAGACGAATGATTGAGAAATGAAATTGAAAAATGTTGAGATTTTGATATTGGAGTTTGGGATTGATTGAATATGAATATTGGAAGTGTTTTTTTCACAGGTTCCGAAGAACTGTTTTCTCCATTTTTAGCCGGTACTCTGCCGGATTTTCTTTAAAATCTTCGGAACCTCAATAAATTATAATTTTGAAAAATGGCTCAAAGATATTATATTTCACAAGTTATATTCAAAAGCATGATAAAAGTTAATTAAGGTATAATAGAGTGTGCCGGTACACCGTGTGACATTGCTTACTCGGGTATACTATACACGGATAAGGGGTGTCACATTCCAAGTGTAATATCATATATTTTTAATGGAAATTTAGGTCAAAAGACAACTCGGGGTGTCAAATGACTACAATGCCCCTGTTCGGGTTGCATTCCCGATTTTTCGGTAACATCGGATTTTGTCCGTTTTTCGATTTCTCACTTTTCTTTGTACTAATTAATTAATTTTTCTTTGATTTTTCTAATGGTATTTATACTTCAATAGGGGTCTATTTAAGTGCTAAAAATATTTTCCAGGGTTCCCCGTGGTCCAGGACTAGTCAACGATCCACGCTTTGACTTCCCAGTGCGGTCACCCATCGCTAGGGTTCTTGGCTCGCTTAACTTGGTTACATTTCTTTGCTATTATTTTTCCTTTTTTTTCTTGTATTTTCTTTTTTTGTATTTCATTATTTTATGTCTCTTCACTCATATCGAAGTGTAGTTCTAGGCATCCTAGCTGTCAGGACAACACTGGTCACCGGAACAGTAGAACGCACTACCGAACTTAGGGGCATTACACTTTTTATTTTATTATTGGCACCACTAAGCATTATTGGTTAGCGTGTCACTTTTTTCTATGCATAGGTTCTGGAAAGACTGATAGAGAGCCTAGCAGATCACAGATTGGGTGAGACAGATCTGCATAGAGCTAGAGTCTCCTCTCATCTGCAGTGCATCAGTGGTAGGACCTTTAGGTTCCTTTTGAAATTTTGTTTTTGCATTTTGTAACAGGTAGTAGTTTTTGGTTTGTAAATTATGAACTCATATAAATAGTAAATTGATGTAATCATATGTTAATGCCCATATTTTGTAAAAATTTTGTTAATTAATATAATTTGAGAATATCTTCGTGAAATTAAATTTGATTTTGGATCTAAATGAAATTGTGGGTTCATGATGAAAACTTGAGATGGTTGTGAATGTTGAAAATGGTTGAGACCATGTTGATGGTTATTGGAGTTTAAGAATATGGATGAATGTTTTGGAAGTATTTTTCATAGGTTCTGAAGAATTGTTTTCACCATTTTTAGCCGGTACTCTGCCGAATTTTCGATAAAATTTTTAGAACCTCAATGAATTTATAATTTCTATAAATGACTTAAATGAGTCAAATCACCCAAATTGCATTTCATCATCATAAAAAAATAAATTAAGGAAAGATAAAATAATTGAGATAAAATATTGTGTTCTGGTATGCAGTGTGGCATATCTTGCTCGGCTATATTGTAGACGGGTAAGGGGTGTCACATTTAGTGGTATCAGAACATGGTTTAGGCGTTTCTGAGTCTAGATCAAGTCCATATCATGCATTGCATTTGTAAGAGTTGAGGTGATACTAATGCAGATCTGTTTGGTTTTCTTATTTTGATTAGGATATGGACCCCACTTCATAGACGGCAGTTGAGGAGGAAGTGGAGAGTCATGCTCCACCTGCAGCGGCTGAGACTAGGGGTAGGAGAGAACCTACTCCACCAGCTCCAGCAGAGCTTGCTCAGCCTCCACAGGCCATATTCCAACAAATGGCTGACTTTTTCAAACAATGGCAGGAGTAATGCCACCACTACCACCTCCACAGTAGAAATCCCATCTGGAAAAACTAAGAAAATTCAGAGCTGTGGACTTTTTGGGTAAGAGGGAAGAAGACTCAGTGGCAGCTAAAAATTGGTTAGACATAACCATCTGGGTATTGAAGCAATTGCATTGCACCCCAAGGCAAAACTTAGAGGGTGTTGTGTCCCTACTCTAGGACGATACCTATCAGAGGTGGGACATGGTATCTAGTGAGGTGCAGCCTGAGCAGATCATTTAGGAATTCTTCCTTGCTGAGTTCAAGAAAAAATATGTGGGCAGTGTGTACTTGGAAGACCGAAGAAGAGAGTTTATTAACTTAAGGCAAAGGTAGCTATCGATAGCCGAATATGAATGGGAATTTGAGAGATTAAGTAGGTATGGGAGAGAGATAGTCCCTACAGAAGCAGAGAGGTAAAGAAGGTTTGAAGTGAAGAAGGACTCAATGATAACATTAAAATAATGATTACAGCCTTGGGGATTTCTGATTTTGCCAAGTTAGTTGAAGCTGCTTTAAAAGTTGAGAAAGTCAGAATAAGTGAGCAGACCAGAAGAGAGAGACAGCAGAAAAGGGGTCCAGGTCAGTCCGGTTCATCTGTTGCATCTGGGAAGAAGTTCAAAGGTCCACCTGCTCAGAGTTCAGGTCAACCTCAAGGTCAGGGTCAGGGGCCCAGGCTACAGTTCACACCTAGGAGAGGCCAGTTCACACCATCAGTGGGCAGCTCTCTAGGGACGGTGTTCAAGGGACCAGCCCCAACATCTTCTGCTTGTCCACACTGCCTAAAGTGGCATAAGGGGGAGTGTTAGAGAGTGTCGAGTGCCTGCTTAAGGTGTGGGTTGACAGAGCATCAGTTAAGGAACTGTCCACGCAGAACTGTTACATCTGCTCCAGCATAAATAGATAGACCTGCCCTTGCACCTCAAAGGGGTAGGAAGTCTGGTAAATCTGAGGCAGTTGGTCCATCATAGAGACCTGCATCTGAGCCAGTTGAGAGGCCAGAGGCTAGAGCACCTGCTAGAGCCTATGCCATGAGAGCTCAGGAGGAGCAAGATGCCCCAGATGTTATAAGGGGTACATTCTCCCTCTACAACACATCTGTGCATGCATTAGTGGATCCAAGATCCACTCATTCATACATCTGCATCAACTTACCCGTAGAAAGGGAGATACTAGTAGGGGAGAGTGACTAAGACATTATGGTCACTAATCCATTAGGCCATAGTGTAGTGCTGAACAAGGTGTACAAAGGTTGCTCGTTGAGGATTCAGGGGTATGAATTCTTGGCAGACCTGATTGAATCGCCTTTCCATGAGTTTGACGTGATTTTGAGAATGGACTGGTTGTCATGTCATCAGGCAATGGTTGACTATAAATTGAAGAGGATTTCCTTGAAAACTTCTGTGGGTAATGAGATTATAGTTATGGGGGAAAGGACAAGTTTCTTGTCCAATGTCATCTCAGCCACAGTTGCAAGAAAACTAATGAGAAAAGGCCGTGAAGCCTACCTAGCACATGTGGTGGATATTAGGCAGGCTAAGCCAGATCTGTGTGACATACCCACAGTAAGAGACTTCCCAGATGTGTTCCCTGAAGAATTGCCTGGCTTGCCACCAGAAAGGAAAGTCGAATTTGCTATTGAGATACTGCCCGGTGCAGCACCAATCTCCATTGCTGCTTATAGGATGGCACCCACAGAATTGAAGGAACTGAAAATCTAGTTGTAGGAGTTACTAGATAAGGGGTTCATACGCCCCAGTGTGTCACCATGGGGAGCTCCAGTGCTGTTTGTAAAGAAGAAGGATGGGACTTTGAGGTTATGCATCGATTACTGGCAGTTGAATAAAGTGACTGTGAAGAACAAATATTCGTTGCCTAGAATTGATGATCTGTTTGATCAATTGAAAGGAGCAGGAGTATTTTCTAAAATTGATCTCAGATCAAGGTATCATCAGTTGAGGGTGAAGGATGCAGATGTGTCAAAGATTGCATTCAGGACCCGGTATGGGCATTATGAGTTCCTGGTGATGTCCTTTGGCCTAACAAATGCACTAGCAGCATTCATGGACCTTATGAACTGTATCTTCCATCCATACCTAGATCGGTTCGTAGTGGTCTTTATTAATGATATTTTGGTGTATTCCAATACCAGGGAGGAACATGATGAACATTTGAGAATTGTCCTACAAGCCCTGAGAGAAAAGAAGCTGTATGCTATGTTGTCCAAGTGTGACTTCTGGTTGAATGAGATTGCATTCCTTGGACACATAGTGTCAGCTAATGGGATTAGAGTGGATCCTAAGAAAATATAATCAGTGATGGAATGGAAGCCTCCCAAAAATACAACTAAGGTCAGAAGTTTCTTGGGGCTAGCTGGGTATTATAGAAGATTTGTGAAGGGATTTTCTTTAATAGCTGTTCCAATGACCAAGTTGTTACACAAGAACGTTAGATTTGACTGGAATGACAAGTGTCAGACCAGTTTTCAGAAGTTGAAGGCTATGTTGATAGAGGCACCAGTGTTAACACAGCTAGTGTCAGGAAAGGACTTTGTGGTCTACAGTGATGCCTCGCATAATGGGTTAGGGTGTGTATTGATGCAAAAGGGGAAGGTGGTCACCTATGCTTCCACGCAGCTAAGGCCACATGAACAGAATTACCCTACCCATGATCTAGAACTTGCAGCAATTATCTTCGCACTAAAGATATGGAGGCACTAATTGTATGGTGAAAAATGCTACATTTACACAGGCCATAAAATTCTGAAATATTTGCCAACCTAGAAGGAGCTCAACCTTAGATAGAGGCGATGGATTGAGTTCCTAAAGGAATATGATTGTGTGATTGATTACCATCCTGGGAAGGCAAATGTGGTTACAGATGCTTTGAGCAGAAAATCCATCACAGCTTTGAGATCATTGAATGCCCGTCTATCCTTAGCTCGAGATGCAGCTATTGTGGCTGAGTTGCAAGTGAGGCCAAACCTGCTACAGTAGATTTTAGATGGGCAAAAAGTAGATGAGAAGCTAATAGTTATTATGAGCAAAATCTCAGAAGGGATGGCAACTGATTATGAGGTGAAAGCTTATAGGTGTTTGTACTACAAAGGAAGAGTGTGTGTACCAGATGATGGAGAATTGAAAGCCAGTATTCTGAAAGAGGCACACATCAGTGTTTATGCTGTGCACCCAGGAAGTATAAAAATATATCATAACCTGAAGTTTCATTATTGGTGGCCTGGTATGAAGAAGGACATAGCTGACTATGTGACTAGATGTTTAACATGTCAGCAAGTCAAGGCAGAACATCAAGTTCAATTGGGTTTGCTACAGCCTATATGCATACCTGAATGGAAATGGGATCGGGTCACCATGGATTTTGTTAGTAGTCTACCTCTCACCCAGAAGAAGCATGACGCAGTATGGGTGATAGTGGATAGATTGACGAAGTTAGCACACTTTCTGCCAGTTAGGACTAACTATTCACTGGAATAGTTAGCAAAATAATATATCAGTCAGATAGTTAGACTGCATGGAATTCTACTTGTCATCAAATCTGATCGAGACCCAAGGTTTACATCGAGATTTTGGAAGAAGTTGCATAAATCCTTGGGTACACAACTCCACTTTAGCACAACATTTCATCCTCAGACGGATAGACGATCAGAAAGAGTAATCTAGGTAAACATTGAAACCAATTGAATTAATACAACTGAAATGATAATAATAACATGAAACATATGTTAGGTCCTTGAGGATATGCTGAGGAGTTATGTCATCGAGTTTGAGGGAAGTTGGGATAGATACCTCCCATTGGCATAATTTGCATACAACAATAGCTACCAAGCTAGCATCCAAATGGCCCCGTATGAAGCACTGTATAGGAGGAAATGTAGAACTCCAGTGTGTTGGACGGAATTGGGCGAAGATAAACTAGTAGGGCCAGACCTGGTGAAACAGACTGAGGAGAAAGTAAAATTAATCAAAGATAATTGAAGGTTGCCTCTGACAAACAGAAATCTTATGCCAACCTGAAGAGAAAAGAAATAGAATATACAGTTGGTGACAAAGTATTCCTCAAGGTGTCACCGTGGAGGAAGGTACTAAGGTTTGGAAGAAAAGGTAAGTTAAGCCCTAGGTTCATTGGCCCATATGAAGTCATTGAACGTGTGGGTCCAGTGGCCTATAGGCTAGCTTTACGACCAGAGCTGGACAAGATTCACAATGTGTTTCATGTATCCATGCTGAGAAGATACCGCTCAGATCCTTCACATGTCATCTCCATAGAAGAAATTGAAGTACAACTAGATTTGACATATGAAGAAGAACCCATACGGATCCTGGCTCGAGAAGTGAAAGAGTTGAGGAATAAGCAACTTCCACTGGTGAAAGTGCTTTGGAGGCACCACAACATCGAGGAGGCAACTTGGGAAAGTGAAGAGACGATGAGGCAATAGTTCCCTCAACTGTTTGCATTAGGTAAATTTTAAGGACGAAATTTAAATTAGAGGGAAAGAGTTGTAATACCCTCACTGTAGCAATTCCGTATATTCTACTGTTTAGGTGACCGGTGTCGGTCTGGACAGCTAGAATGTAACACCCCTATGTTCGGTAATGCGTTCTACTGTTTTGGTGACCAGTGTTGCTCGGACAGCTAGGAAGCCTAGAACTATACTTCGATATGAGTGAGGAGGCATAAAATAATGAAGTACAAGAAAAGAAAATATAAGAAAAACAAAGGAAAAATAATAGCAAAGAAATGTAACCAAGTTAAGCGAGCCGAAAACCCTAGCGATGAGTGACCGCATCGGGAAGTCACGGCGTGGACCGTTGACCAGCCATGGACCGCGGGGAACCCTAGAAAATATTTTTAGGAATTAAATAGACCCCTATTGAAGTATAAATATCATTAGAAATATTAAATAAAAATTAAATAATTAGTACAAAGAAAAGTGGGAAATCGAAAAACGGACAAAACCCGGTGTTACCGAAAAATCGGGAATGCAACCCGAACAGGGGCATTGTGGTCATTTGACATCCCGAGTTGTCTTTTGACCTAAATTTCCATTAAAAATAAATAATATTACACTTGGAAAATATAATGAAAAATTAATTTAGGGGTACCTAATGTAAATAGCAAAAATGGGAAGTTTAATGTGGGAAAATGAAATTTTAGATTAAACTAATAATTTATTTTGACATAGTGCTCCACTAATTCATGAAAGTGGACCACTACCACTTCATTTGGACAGCAAATCATCTTCTTCCTCACTTCTCCAAGAACCAGCCAAATTTCTCCTAAGAAAATCCACCATTGACGTCCATTTGAAAGCTTCATGCAAGCTTGATTTAAGCTTCCTTCTTTGCACCTTCCTTCATTAAAGTTAATCCTCACACCATGGGCAGTAGATAGGCAGCAAGAAGACCAAGTTTTGGAGAGATTTTGAAGAATTTCCAAAGTGGTAAGTTTGTATTTTTGGGTTATTGCTTCATTAAAGTTAGTAGGAATGTTATGGGTGTTTGATTTATGAAGAAATTTTTGAGTTTTGATGTTGAATGGGAATGTGCACTTTTGGCAGCCATGGAAGCACCTTGAAGGCAGATTATTTGTGCTTGTAAATGGTGAATTAAATGATTGATTAAATGTATATTGTGTAGGAAATTGTTTGGGTGATGTATACTTAGTATATGTAAATGTAAAATGAGATTTAAAGCTTGGAAAGTAATGGAATGTAAGTGTACCATTGTGGCAGTTTGTTAGCTCTTGAAGAATGCTGGAATTCATGCTTGGTTTATGGAATAATGATGTTAAAATGTGTTGGTTGTTATGGCAGTTTGAGTGTGTGTAAGGTGGTGTGAAGTGGGACATGTAAATGAGCATAAAAAGGTGATTGAATTGTTGTAAATTAATTATTGAACCTTATTCGTAGAGACAGTTTAAATGAGTTCTGAAACACTTCAAATTGTGTTTCTCAGTTAGCAAAGACTCAGGGAAGGGGAAGGAAACACTAAGTCAGAGCCAAGAGACAGTTATCAGAGGTTTGTGCACAACTAGTTTTTAACTGATTTTGTTTTGAATATTTCATATGATTAAATGACATATTTTTTTTTTATGTATTATGTTCAGCAAGCATTGGATTTAATTCAATGATTATTGAAATTATTATAATATGTATGAATTTAGCTTTGTGAAATGGTATTTCCATAAGTATTAAGCATTGTTATGGATTGAATAAATTATGTTCTGGAAAATTGTGATAGAACATGTTTTGAATTGTGATGGTAATTTTCATGGAAAATGCAAATTTATGATTTAAATTGTGATGAGCATAAAAAATTATTGGATATTGGAATTGAATTTGAATCGAATTATATTGTGATTTATGCTCACTAAAAGGATTGTGATATTGTTTTATATCTCACTATAGATGCTTGACTAGGTTATTACCCGTCTCTCTCATTTGTTGAGAAGACAATGGAGTTAGTTGTGTTTTGATTACCATGGTACGTGCACAGGCTTAGATTTTCCTCTGATTTGAGGTTAGATCTAAGATTTTTTATCGTTATGGCCCTTGCGGAAGATTCATTATTGTGATGGTACTGTGCACGATGATTCGACCTCCCCGACCATAAGGAGTTAGAATCTGATTCGACCTCCCCGACCATAGGGAGTTAGAGTCACATCGAATATGGCCCTTTCGGATTAGTCTTGCATAGTTAGTGAGATACAACATGGTTTTTGAGATACAACATGGCTTTTGAGACACAGAATGTTTTTGAACAGTAAAGAATTGTGATTTCAGTTATGATTTATGTATAATTGATTTTGTTGGAACTACCTTAAATAGTTAGTCATGATTTGATAAATTGAATTTCGTGATCAAAGTCATTTTATACAAATGATTTACACTAATGGCAATGAATATTTTGAGTTTTGGAATTTGATGAGTATTCAGATTTCCAAATTATTTACTGTAAATTTTGTCAATGTATATGGTACTATGTTTTAAATTATAGTTGTGCATCACTAAGTTCACCACTCAGCGATAGCTTTCTATGCTGTCGCAGGTAAGAATAGCATAGAGCAGTGAGTAAGTTTTTTGAAGACACTTTCATATCAGCTCCAGGTATATCATAGGTATACCCATGTACATAGGTTTTGATGTATACATGTAATAATATGTATGTAAATTATTTGAGCATTTGTATAAAAACTCTTGTAAAACATTTTGGTATGTAATTAAATGTAAATTATTGTAAATATAAATTTGAGATTTCATTTACTTGAATAGTTTTGTAATATAAATTTTGAGTCTTATAATCAATGAAATATTTCTTCATGATGAGATTGGTTTGAAAATGAATTGATTGTTTATTGAGAATTGAATTGTGAATTGAAATAAAGTTTATTGGAGTTGCATTTGAGAAAACATATTGGGAGCATTTTCTTTTGCAGGATTGAAGAGCTGTTTTCTCAAAATACAGCCGGCACTTTGCCGAAATTTTAAAAAAAAAAAATTATAACACCAGATTTTAATCTATAACTTAAATTTCCTGAAAATTGTTTTAAAATCCCTTATAGTATATTTAATAGATTATCGGTAGGAGAAGTACGGTAATTCATTAGGTATAACACGGGATCATGTTACATCTTATAGAGGAGTAGGGTGTGACATGTTTTGTGGTATCAGAGCAATGGTTTTAAAGTGAATTTTGAATTGTGAATTTGAAATCTTTTTATCGGTAACTACAACTGCTCAATTGTTTGATACATATAGTACATTTACATCATAAATATGAACTAATGGAGAGGAATCTCCTTATGTTGGTTGTACAGGAATAGAAAATCTTGTGAAAAGATACGGAAGAGAAGAATGAGACAATAAAACAGTCTGTGATGGCAGAAGAACAAGTTGAGGCCCCAGCTCCACAAAATGTCAAGGCACTTTGTACCAGTTTCTGGTACAAATTCTTGCACAAATGGCCCGACAAATGGCCACTTTCTTTTAACAAATGGCGATAATCACATCGGCCCAAGCCCAATCTGAGACCCAACCCCCACAAGGGCAACATGAAATAGAGAAGAGGGAGAATCCTATGGGTCAGAGCTCAAGCAGTAATTTGAGAAAGAGAAAAGAAATTGAGGAGCCCCGAGCTTAGGGATATAACAGAGGTGGATCATCAAGGCAGAGACCACCAAGGTCCAGTCGTAAAACAACTAGAAGTTCCTACCCTTCTCGTCAATGTGAAGCTTGTGGATGATATCATGGTGGGATATGCTATAAGGCTATTGGAGCCTGTTATAACTATGGAGGCACAGGACACTTTGCCAAGGGCGCACTGATGGTTCTGAGTTGGACCACCTCCTACTACTGCAGAAGGGTCAGTTCAGAGCCCTGTCATCAGAAGTTCACAACCACCTAGCAGAGGTAGAGGCAGGGGTAGAGGTAGCTTAGCAGGCAGCCAAGGCACAGTGAAACATTCAGAGCAAGACAATGCTCCAGTCAGAATCTATGCAATGAGACAGAGAGAAGAGGCCGAGACATTTGATGTTGTGGCTGGTACCTTCTCATCTTTTAATCAAGATGTGTTTGTGTTATTTGATCCGGGTTCTACCCATTCTTATATGAGTGCTAGCATCATTGATTGCATTGCTATTCCATGTACACAAATGGACTTTGAGGTGCTAGTAACAAGTCAGCTAGGATAGGAGGTCAGGGTTAATAAAATATATAGGGATTGTCCTTTGGTGATCCAAGGACACACTTTTCTATCTGATTTCATTGAAATGCCCTTCAGAGATTATGATATCATCTTGGGCATGGATTGGTTAGCTAGGCATCATGCCATGATTGACTGTAGGCTGAAGACAGTCACTTTTGGTCTCCCTCAGTATAGTGATGTGGTAATACATGGGGAGAGGCAATTATTGCCATCAAACATCATTTAATTTGTACTAGCGGAAAAATGATCAGAAAGGGGTGTGAAGCCTACTTGGCACATGTGGTAAACACCCAAGTGGGGAGTCCAGCATTGAAGGACATCCCTACAGTATATGACTTTCCAGATGTGTTTCCTGATGAATTGCCAAGATTACCTCTAGAAAGAGAGGTGCAGTTTGAAATTAATGTTATGCCTGGTGTGGATCCAATCTCTATAACAACATATAGAATAGCACTAATAGAGTTGAAGGTACAGTTGCAAGAACTACTTGAAAAAGCCTTCATCCGCCCTAGTGTATCACCTTGGGGAGCGCCAGTATTGTTTGTTAAGAAGAAGAATGACACTCTTCATTTATGTATTGTTTGACCTGGATTCTGAATACTTTTATGTTAGTGTTAGAATTATATGTTCTGTTGTTATTCCTTTATAGGGGAATAAATTTTGATGCATTTGTGATTAGTCCTTAAGATAAGGATTGTGATAGTAAATGAAATTAGTTTTAGAAGAGTTTATCGGCGAAAAGTATTTTCTAACACACTATAAATTATAAAGCTAAATGGCAAGCCTACTTAATGTAAGGTAAGAGGACGTAAAAGTAAGATGTAGTAATAGAATTGTTGTAGATGAAGGCAGAGATGTTATAGTTGTTAATTGTTAATAGATATTGTAATCAGAATAAGTTTCAGGTATCGGTGAATTCGAAAAGGATAAAAGATAGGAAAGTTTGATCTATTGGGATGTATCGTAGTAACTATGCAACGTTCTTGATGTTTATACTGTAAGCTGCAGATTACAATACTAACTTAAGATTATTGTGTAGAGCTACGTACTACCCGATAGTATACCTAGATAAGAATAGTTACCAACGGCATCTGTTTTTGTATAGTTATGCCAGGACAGAATTTAATTGTTAGAAATAAGTTTGAAAATCCTACTTAGGGATCTAAAACTCAAAGGTTAGAATATCAAAAGGTTATAGTTCAGTACAAAAGGAAGTAAGTTATAGAATATTGACAGATAAACAGAGTTATGAAAGTAAAAAAAAAAAAAAAAAATCGAACAATTGGTTCAAATATAACAAAGAAATGTTACGAATGTGAGGAAGACTATGGACTAGAATGGTCAGAGGACCAATGACTAGATAAATGATTCTAACATGACCTCAAGGGTCATTCAAGAAGGAACATGAATCGAAATATTAGACAGGACAATAGTAAGAGAAGATTGGTGATATACAAACAAATTAAACGTTGTATTAGATTGTTAAAAGTCTTATACAAATTTGAGGAAAAGAAGATTATAAGATCGTATAAAAAGGAAAAAAATAAACGTATGACTATTGTAAGATGACTATTGGATAAAATTTCGTGGACAAAATTTATTTTAAGGGGGGGAGAATTGTAACACCCCTATGTTCGGTAATGCGTTCTACTGTTCCGGTGACCAGTGTTGCTCGGACAGCTAGGATGCCTAGAACTATACTTCGATATGAGTGAGGAGGCATAAAATAATGAAATACAAGAAAAGAAAATACAAGAAAACAAAGGAAAAATAATAGCAAAGAAATATAACCAAGTTAAGCGAGCCGAAAACCCTAGCGATGGGTGACCGCATCGGGAAGTCACGGCGTGGATCGTTGACTAGCCCTACACCGCGGGGAACCCTGGAAAATATTTTTAGGAATTAAATAGACCCCTATTGAAGTATAAATATCATTAGAAATATTAAATGAAAATTAAATAATTAGTACAAAGAAAAGTGGGAAATCGAAAAACGGACAAAACCCGGTGTTACCGAAAAATCGGGAATGCAACCCGAACAGGGGCATTGTGGTCATTTGACATCTCGAGTTGTCTTTTGACCTAAATTTCCATTAAAAATAAATAATATTACACTTGGAAAATATAATGAAAAATTAATTTAGGGGTACCTAATGTAAATAGCAAAAATGGGAAGCTTAATGTGGGAAAATGAAATTTTAGATTAAACTAATAATTTATTTTGACATAGTGCTCCACTAATGCATGAAAGTGGACCACTACCACTTCATTTGGACAGCAGATCATCTTCTTCCTCACTTCTCCAAGAACCAGCCAAATTTCTCCCAAGAAAATCCACCATTGACGTCCATTTGAAAGCTTCATGCAAGTTTGATTTAAGCTTCCTTCTTTGCACCTTCCTTCATTAAAGTTAATCCTCACACCATGGGCAGTAGATAGGCAGCAAGAAGACCAAGTTTTGGAGAGATTTTGAAGAATTTCCAAAGTGGTAAGTTTGTATTTTTGGGTTATTGCTTCATTAAAGTTAGTAGGAATGTTATGGGTGTTTGATTTATGAAGAAATTTTTGAGTTTTGATGTTGAATGGGAATGTGCACTTTTGGCAGCCATGGAAGCACCTTGAAGGCAGTTTATTTGTGCTTGTAAATGGTGAATTAAATGATTGATTAAATGTATATTGTGTAGGAAATTGTTTGGGTAATGTATACTTAGTATATGTAAATGTAAAATGAGATTTAAAGCTTGGAAAGTAATGGAATGTAAGTGTACCATTGTGGCAGTTTGTTAGCACTTGAAGAATGCTGGAATTCATGCTTGGTTTATGGAATAATGATGTTAAAATGTGTTGGTTGTTATGGCAGTTTGAGTGTGTGTAAGGTGGTGTGAAGTGGGACATGTAAATGAGCATAAAAAGGTGATTGAATTGTTGTAAATTGGATTGAAAAATTCTGCACTTGTTGGTGTATGTTGAATGTAATTGTAAGCTGCCAAAATGACCTATAATCTGTTGTGAATTATGTTTAGGTTGTGGTACAACCAGAATTGGTTTGAATGTTAAGTTTGGTGAGTGTTAAAAGGGATGCTTGATGTGTATGCAAGAAATGCAATAAGGCAGTTTGAGTTTTAGGCCTATAACTTTAAGTGTGTGGCTCCAATTGGTATGAGACCAATTGAAGGTGAAACTAGGCACAAAATTTGCCAACTTTCATGAAGAAAGCTTACCAAAATTCTACTTGCAAGGTAGCTTGAAAAATGACCAAATCCGGATTAAGTGCAAATGAGGCCTGAAAATTTACCATTTGGGCAGCAGTTAGTGTTTAGGCCATAACTCACTCAAAACAGGTCCAATTGACCTGAAATTTTAACCATGAATAGTTAAGACCCATACCTACAAGTCTTATGAAGACACCAAAGCCCAGAAATGACCATAAGCAAGTCAAACAGCTTGCACAATTTCGGGTCCAAAAACTGGCCGAACCTAAAATGACCTAAAGTGACCTAAAATGACCAATTTTGGTGCAATTTGACCAGCAATAGTAAAATGACCATAACTTGGTCTACATAACTCAGAATGACCTGAAATTTTGCCCCGCGTTCCATAAGACATAGATCTAAAAGTTTTTAGTTTTGACCGAAACCCGAAAACCAAGGGAACTTGATCGTCCGGCTAGGTCAAACTAGTATCCCGGAATCCAGCAAATTGCAAGAAAATGCAGTATACACAGAAATGAACTTGGTAACATGTACCAACCCTAAAGGACTATTGAATGTGACATGTTAGTAACATTAAAACCTAATTTACCTAGAACGCATCGAGGGTCAACATATTAGGTTGACTAAGGAAATAATAGAATTCGATAAATTAATTATTGAACCTTATTCTTAGAGACAGTTTAAATGAGCACTGAAACACTTCAAATTGTGTTTCTCAGTTAGCAAAGACTCAGGGAAGGGGAAGGAAACACTGAGTCAGAGCCAAGAGACAGTTATCAGAGGTTTGTGCACAACTAGTTTTTAACTGATTTTGTTTTGAATATTTCATATGATTAAATGACATTTTTTTTATGTATTATGTTCAGCAAGCATTGGATTTAATTCAATGATTATTGAAATTATTATAATATGTATGAATTTAGCTTTGTGAAATGGTATTTCCATAAGTATTAAGCATTGTTATGGATTGAATAAATTATGTTCTGGAAAATTGTGATAGAACATGTTTTGAATTGTGATGGTAATTTTCATGGAAAATGCAAATTTATGATTTAAATTGTGATGAGCATAAAAAATTATTGGATATTGGAATTGAATTTGAATCGAATTATATTGTGATTTATGCTCACTAAAAGGATTGTGATATTGTTTTATATCTCATTATAGATGCTTGACTAGGTTATTACCCGTCTCTCTCATTTGTTGAGAAGACAATGGAGTTAGTTGTGTTTTGATTACCATGGTACGTGCACAGGCTTAGATTTTCCTCTGATTTGAGGTTAGATCTAAGTTTTTTTATCGTTATGGCCCTTGCGGAAGATTCATTATTGTGATGGTACTGTGCACGATGATTCAACCTCCCCGACCATAGGGAGTTAGAATCTGATTCGACCTCCCCGACCATAGGGAGTTAGAGTCACATCGAATATGGCCCTTTCGGATTAGTCTTGCATAGTTAGTGAGATAAAGATTGATTTTTGAGATACAACATGGTTTTTGAGATACAACATGGCTTTTGACACACAGAATATTTTTTAACAGTAAAGAATTGTGATTTCAGTTATGATTTATGTATAATTGATTTTGTTGGAACTACCTTAAATGGTTAGTCATGATTTGATAAATTGAATTTCGTGATCAAAGTCATTTTATACAAATGATTTACATTAATGGCAATGAATATTTTGAGTTTTGGAATTTGATGAGTATTCAGATTTCCAAATTATTTACTGTAAATTTTGTCAATGTATATTGTACTATGTTTTAAATTATAGTTGTGCATCACTAAGTTCACCACTCAGCGATAGCTTTCTATGCTGTCACAGGTAAGAAGAGCATAGAGCAGTGAGTAAGTTTTTTGAAGACACTTTCAGATCAGCTCCAGGTATATCATAGGTATACCCATGTACATAGGTTTTGATGTATGCATGTAATAATATGTATGTAAATTATTTGAGCAGTTGTATAAAAACTCTTGTAAAACATTTTGGTATGTAATTAAATGTAAATTATTATAAATATAAATTTGAGATTTCATTTACTTGAATAGTTTTGTAATATAAATTTTGAGTCTTATAATCAATGAAATATTTCTTCATGATGAGATTGGTTTGAAAATGAATTGATTGTTTATTGAGAATTGAATTGTGAATTGAAATAAAGTTTATTGGAGTTGTATTTGAGAAAACATATTGAGAGCATTTTCTTTTGCAGGATTGAAGAACTGTTTTCTCAAAATACAGCCGGCACTTTGCCGAAATTTTTAAAAAAAAAAATTTTATAACACCAGATTTTAATCTATGACTTAAATTTCCCGAAAATTGTTTTAAAATCCCTTGTAGTATATTTAATGGATTATCGGTAGGAGAAGTACGGTAATTCATTAGGTATACTATGGGATCATGTTACATCTTATAGAGGAGTAGGGTGTGACATAGAACGTCTGGAAAAATATTTAAACTAAAGTGAAGAGCCATAATTAACTCAAATATTAATAAGAAAAATTTAGGAAAATTTTACAAATAAAATACAACTAAGTTAAATGTGCCGGTGTGTAACAACCCTCTATTCGGTAGTGAGTTTTACTGTTACGGTGACCAGTGTTTGTCCGGACAACTAGGATGCTTAGAATTATACTTAAATGTTAGTGAGGAGACATAAAATAATGAAATACAATAGAGGAAAATATAAGAAAAACAAAGAGAAAATAACAGCAATGAAATGTGATTAAGTTAAACGACTCAAAAACCGTAGCGATCGGTGACCGCATCGGGAAGTTACGGCGAGGACCGTTGACTAGCCCTGGACTACGGAAAGCCCTGGAAAATATTTTTGGGACCTAATTAAACATCTATTTAGGTATAAATGATATTAGAAATGTAAAAGAAAAATTAATAAATTAGTACAAAGAAAAGCAAAAAATCAAGAAACAAACAAAAATCGGTGTTACCCAAAAATCGGGAATACAAACCGAATAGGGGCATTTTGGTCAATTGACACCTAGAGTTGCCTTTTGACCTCAATGTCCATTAAAAATGAGTGATAGCACACTTTTGAAAATGTCATGAAAATTAAAAATGTGGTACATAAAATAAATGATGGAAGTTTGGGGCATAATTACAATTAAGGGAAATTTTGGATTATTAAACATTTAATCCACCTTAGTGGAGCACTATGGATTTGTATATTGATATTAAGTGGATAGCATATCCCACTTCAGCCACTTCTTCTTCTTCATTTCATCTTCAAGCAGAATCCAATCCTCCCAAAAACTCCATGGATGGCCAAAGCTTCAAGCTCTCATCCACCAAGATCAAGCCATGAAATCTTCAAGGTTCTTTCATTAAACTTTATCCTCATACCTGGGCAGCATATTGGGACAAAAAGAAGGAGTTTTGTTAAGGTTTGAGCAAGCTCCAAAAAGAGGTAAGGGTCCAATTCACTTCCTTTCTTAAGTAAAGTTTATGTTTAGCTTGAGATGAGTTGATTGGTGATGAAAATTGATGGAATTGTTGAGTTATTGGACTGCCCAATTTTAGGCAGCCATGGGAGCCTATATTATTTGAGTATTCTGCCCAATTTACTTTGCTAAAATTGTGTTGAATAAATATAGAAGTGCCAAGAATGAATATTGAAGTATTAGGAGGAGGAGGATTGCCAAATTAGGAGTGTAAATTCTCTTATGCAGGTTGTGATTGTTGGCAGTGTATAAATTAGGTTATAAGTGTAAAGTTGTGACTCCAATTAGTATGAAGCCAATTGGAGATGAAACTAGACATAAAATAGGCCAACTTTCATGCATAAGTGTTGCTCAAATTCTGCCTAGAAGTGACCTAAAAGAATGACCAAATCCGGATTAGCATAACATAGAACCCAGAATTTGACCATATGAACAGTAGTCAGTATTTTGGCCATAACTCACTCAAAACAGGTCCAAATGACCTGAAATTTATACCATGGAAAGCTTAGACATAGAGCTACAACTCTTATGAAGACATCAAAGCCCAGAAATGACCAGAACCAAGTCAAAATGCTTGTAAAATTTGGGTTACAAAAACTACCCAAATTGACTTTGACCTAAAAATGACCTAAACTTTGCAATATAAGTGCAACTTGACCAGCAATAGTAAAATGACCATAACGTGGTCCATAGAACTCCAAATGACATGAAATAAGTCCCAAATTTTCAATAAGACATAAATCTACAACATTGGTAATTTGACCAAAACCCAAAAATCAAGGGAACTAGGTCAATTAACTTGATTAAGTTGGCACACTAAATCTTGAATCAGTATAATTGACCATTAAGTCCAGAAAATTCAAATAAGCATATCTCCCACCAAAAGTGTCCAATTTAAATGAGCCATACCAATCTAGAAAGCTAAGAAAGAGACCTAAAACATTGTTTTAGACAACTTCCTTAAATTATAAATGTATAAGGTCAGAATTTAAGGTCAAGCCATTGACCTAATTGAGGACCATGCCAATATAGGACCTTTGAGTCCAAGTTAACAATTTGTCTATAAAGAATTCTATAAGACTTGAAAAATGGTAAGCAAAATTTTTTGTTGTCCCTAAGACATAGGGCAACAATACTTATGAAGAATGCTAGACCTCAATGTGATTACAAACAGTCCAAATAAATTAGTAAAATCAGAACCGAAAATGCCTAAAAGGGAAACTAAAACTTAGATTTGACCTAGTTATGGTTAATTGACCATAACTTGAGCTATACAACTCGAAATGGTGTGCGAAATTAAAGAAGACACAATACGAAACAATTTAATGAAGAGAAATCTATTAAATTTACACTGTAGCCTGGTCCAATAGACAGTGAACATTGGCTATAAAGTCTGAAAAATGGCAATAAAATGCAATAAGCTTTAAAATGAAAATGGTAACATATACCAACACTTAGAGACTATAAATGTGACAAATTGAGAACATTAAAATTGACTCACTTAGAGTGCATCAAAGGTCAATATTATAGGTTGACTAATGAAATGAATTGAAGGGAATAGTACTAAGAAAATTTAGATATTGGATTTTATTGTCAGAAACAATTTAACTGAGTACTGAAACACTTTAAATTGTGTGTTTCAGTTGAAAAGGATATTGAAAAGCACAAGGAACATTAAGTCAAGGCCAAGAGGTGACTCATCAGAGGTTTGTGCTGTCACACCCTACCCCTCTGTAAGGTATAACATGATCCCGTAGTATACATAATGAATTACCAACCTCGTCTACTGATAACCCATTAAATATACTACAAGGGATTTTAAAACTTTTCTTACTTCCTTTTACAGTGGTGAGCGCTATTTACAGGTGTTAAAAAATTTTTCTTTTTTTGAACTGAAGTGAAACAGCTAACACATTTGGAATATTGGTAATTTCTGTAAAAATTTTGGCAGAGTGCCATAGGTATTTTGGAATGAAACCGTTCTTCAAAAACCTGTAAAAAATACTTCAAATATATTTCTCAATCTCAAACTCCAACATTCAGTCAACTCAAATCCACAATAATTTTTCAGTAATTTCAAAGGCTGAGATAAAAGAAATATAACGCAATATTTACAAACCAAAATAATTTATAATTTATTTTACAACTTCAATGTACCATTTTAATTTATAACTGCTCAAAACCAAGAACACTATATACATACAGTGAACATACATTACAATACAAAATGCAAAATATGGTACACTCAATATACCCGATGAACTCTCAATATAGCATTAGCAGCCTAGTCTGCTGCCCTATCAGTCTGTCTACCTGCGATAGCAATGAAAAGCTATCGCTGAGTAAAATTTACTCAGTGGTGTACAATAACAATTTGAAATTCGATATATAAATCTTTTATTGATAATTCACAAATCAAATAATTAACAATTCCATTTCACAATTTACAAAGTTCATATAACATAAATTTGATCAAATAACTAAATAATACAGTTTTGCCAATCAATAACACCATTTGATCAAATAACTGAATAATACACTTTTGCCAATCAATAACACAATTTGATCAAGTAACTGAATAATACAGTTTTGCCAATCAATAACACAATTTGATCAAATAACTGAATAATACAGTTTTGCCAATCAATAACACAATTCAGGCAATGACAAAATTTTTCCGCACATGCCGTGTTGTACACCACGACAAGACACACTCACCCTAATAATTGAAATCAATGAGGGAGGAAGCTAGCCAAATAATGAGTACTCATCCACACTCACCTCAGACTGGCAAGTCAAAGAGGGAGGAATATAATCACACTCACCCCATAAATGGAGGAGGAACATAGTAACATTGTCATGCCAAGTGTGAATCAAAACGATTCCAAATCACAATATTTCATACAAACCACAAATCACATTTTATCTTAAAATTTCCATTTGCAAAGTAGGCAACACAATAATTTCCAAATAAGATTCTCAAAGCCAAAAATATCAAAAATTATTCGTAACTCATTTCTCCAAATAAATTTTATAGTAAAAGCAGTGAATATAAAAAGTATTGTGCACAAACACAATTTAAAACTATAGTGTTCAATTAAATTTTTAAGTAGAAAATGAGAAATCAAAATTATTGTGTACAAACACAATTTAAAACAATAATATACAAATAATCATAATTTATTTCAATTGAAAAATTCAAAAGAAATAACTATTGTGCACAAACACAATTTAAAACAATAACATACGAATAATCATAATTTATTTCAATTGAAAAATTCAAAAGAAATAACTATTATGCACAAACACAATTTAAAACAATAACATACGAATAATCATAATTTATTTCAATTGAAAAATTCAAAAGAAATAACTATTATGCACAAACACAATTTAAAACAATAACATACAAATAATCATAATTTATTTCAGTTGAAAAATTCAAAAGAAAGAACTATTGTGCGCAAACCTCTGATATATGCCTCTTGGCTCTGACTCAGTGTTTCCTTTCCCTTTCCTGAGTCTTTGCTAATTGAAACACACAATTTGAAGTGTTTCAGTACTCATTTAAACCGTCTCTAACAATAAGGCTTAATACCCAATTTATTGAATTCTATCATTTCCTTAGTCAGCCTAAGATGTTGACCCTCGATGCAGCCTAGGTGAATTAGGTTTTAATGTTACCAATATGTCACATTTTATAGCCTTTTAGTGTTGGTACATGTTACCCAATTCATTTCTATGTATAGTGCATTTTATTGCAATTTGTCGGATTCCGGTATATTAATTTAACCTAATTGGATGACCTAGTTTCCTCGATTTTCGGGTTTCGGTCAAAACTACAAACTTGTAGGCCTATGTCTTATTGTGCGTGGGGAAAAATTTTAGGTCATTCTAAGTTATGTAAGCCAAGTTATGGTTAATCTACCAATGCTGGTCAGAATGCATCAAAATGGTCACTTTAGGTCATTTTTAGGTCACTTTTGGTTCGGCCAGTTTTTGGACCCGAACTTGTGCAAGCTATTTGGCTTGGTTCTGGCCATTTCTGGGCTTTGGTGTCTTCATAAGACTTGTAGATATATGTCTCAACTATTCATGATAAAAATTTCAGGTCAATTGGATCTGTTTTGAGTGAGTTATGGCCAAAATACTAACTGCTGCCCAAATGGTCAATTTTCAGGCCTTAAATGCACTAATCCAGATTTGGTCATTTTTCAAGCTACCTTCCAAGCAGAATTTTGGTAAGCTTCCTTCATGAAAGTTGGCACTTTTTGTGCCTAGTTTCACCTCCAATTGGTCTCATACCAATTGGAGCCATGCACTTAATGTTCTAAGCTAAAACACACACTGGCCTGCTATTCATTGTTCATCACTCATCAAATACACATCCTATGGCTACCAAGTTAACTCTTACATGTCATTTCTGTTTTGTACCTTACCATTAACACATTTCACAAAACTTTTTTGGTCATTTTGACAGCTTGTAACCACACTCAATATGCACATTATAGTACAGAATTTTCCAAGTTCAAATTACAAACAATTTAATCACATAACCTAGCTCATTTATATGTCGAAACTCAAACCTTTATACACATATACAAGCTGCCATAACAAGCACCATAATTCAACCATATAATTCCATAAACCAAACCATGAAATAACATATTTTGGTTCACACTTCAAGTTTCCGATTCATACATCTCTCTCAATTAACTTCCAAGCTTCCAAAATCAAGTGTACATTCACATATACATTTAGTACACATCACCCAATTTATTCCTACACACATACACACTTCATCAACACTTTAATCTACCATTTACATGCAAGGATAAACTGTTCTTATGGAGTTTTCATGGCTACCAAAAATATATATCTCCCTTAAAACATCAAACTCCAAAAATCCTTCCACAATTCAACTACCCATAACACCCACACAATGTTTAATGAAACAAGCATAAAAAATACCTACTTACCACTTTTGAAATTCTTCAAAACCTCACCAAAACTTGATCTTCTTACTGCCTATCTACTGCCCAAGTGGTGTAGAGCAATTTTAGTGAAGGAAGCATTGAAGGATCATGGCTCGATCATGGGAAATGGGAGATCCAAGGTGGAACGGCAATGGAGGAATTCCTTCTTCCATTTTCGGCTGATCTTGGCAAGGTTGAAGAAGATGGGAAATCTACTATCCACAAGGTGATTAAGTGTCCATTTTATGTGTTAGTGGAGCACTAAGTGAAGGTTATAATATTTGTTTATTCTAAAGTTTCCTTATTCCCACATTAAGCTCCTATCTTTTGCTATTTACATTAGGTACCACCAATTTAATTTTTCATGACATTTTCCAAGTGTAATATTATGTATTTTTAATGGACATTTATGTCAAAAGACTACTCGTGGTGTCAAATGACTACAATGCCCCTGTTCGGATTGCATTCCCAATTTTTTGGTAACACCGAGTTTTATCCGTTTTCTTGATTTCTCACTTCTCTTTATACTAATTAATTAATTTTTCTTTGATATTTCTAATGGTATTTATACTTCAATAGGTCTTTAATTATGTCTTAAAAATATTTTCCAGGGTTCCCCGCAGTGTTCCCCGCAGTCCAGGGCTAGTCAACGGTCCACACCGCAACTTTCCGGTGCAGTTACTCATTGGTAGGGTTCTCGGCTCATTTAACTTGGTTAATTGCTATTATTTTCCTTTATTTTTCTTGTATTTTCTTTTCTCGTATTTCATTATTTTATGTCTCCTCATCCATATCTAAGTGTAGTTCTAGGCATTCTAGCTGTCCGGACAGACACTAGTCACCGGAACAGTAGAACGCACTACTGAATATAGGGGTGTTACAATTCTCCCCCCTTTAAAATAAATTTTATCCATGAAATTTCACCCAATAGCCATCTTACAATAGTCATACGTTTATTTTCTCCTTTCTATATGATCTTATAATCTTTTTTCCCTCGAATTTGTATAAGACTTTTAACAATCTAATACAACATTTAATTTGTTTGTATAACACCAATCTTCTCTTACTATTGTACTGTTTAATATTTCGATTCATGTTCCTTCTTGAATGACCCTTGAGGTCATGTTAGAATGATTTATCTAGTCATTGGTCCTCTGACCATTCTAGTCAATAGTCTTCCTCACATTCGTAACATTTCTTTATTATATCTGAACCAACTGTTCAAATTTCTACTTCCACAACTCTTTTTAGCTATTAATATTCTATAACTTACTTCCTTTTGTACTAAACTATAACCTTTCTATTTTCTAACTTTTGAGTTTTAAATCTCTAAGTAGGATTTTCAAACTTATTTCTAAGAATTAAATTCTGTCCTGGCATAACTATACCAAAACAGATGCTGTTGGAAACTATTCTCATCTTGGTGTACTATCGAGTTGTACGTAGCTCTACACAATAATCTCAAGTCGATCAGTGTCTGCGACTACAAAGATAAACATCAAGAACATTGCATAGTTACTACGATACATCCCAATAGATCAAATTTTTTGATATTTTATCCTTTTTGAATTTACTGATATTCGAATCTTATTCTAATTACAATATTCATTAACAATTACTAACAGTAACATCTTTGCCCTCATCTAGAGCAATTCTATTATTGTAACTTACTTTTACTTCCTCTTGCCTTACATTAAGTAGGCTTGCCATTCAGCTTTATAATTTATGGTGTGTTAGAAAATACTTTTTGCTAATAAACTCTTTCAAAACTAATTTCACTTATTATCACAATCCTTATCTTAAAGGACTAATCACTAACGCATCAAAATTTATTCCCCTGTAAAGGAATAACAACAGAACATATAGTTCTAACACTAACATAAAAGTATGCAGACTCCAGGTCAAATAATACATATATATATCTTTGTTACTAATTGAGAAAGTAACAGCAACAATGTCAAAAGTCTCAGCCTCTTCTCTCTGTCGTATAGCGTATACTCCAGCTGAAGCATCACCCTGTTCTGGCTGATGCACAGTACTCTGACTTATAGGTGTACTACCCCTACCTCTACCTCTGCCTCTACTAACTGATGGTGAACTCTTTGGGGTAGAAACTTGGGTTGATCCCTTTGGTGTAGTAAATGATCCAGAACGACATGGATTTACACAATCCCTAGCAAAATGACCAGTCTCTCCACAATTAAAATATGCTCCTATGGCTCTATAACATAACCCACTATGTTTTTTACCACAAGTTTCACAAAGTCGATCTGACAGCGCATTTCTGGGTTTCTGTTGAGTTTGCTGATCGGATCGAAGTGGTTTCTGTCCAGAAGATCTATCTCTACTGGACTTCTTACTACCTTTGTTGTGTCCCCCAAAGTTTTTCCTCTTTCCAGTAGGACCACTGGAACTCTGTTCTACTAACTTTCCCTCTTTTTCTGTCTTCTCTGATTTCTTTTTCTTAGGGGCCGTTTCAGATTCAATTCTTTCTAATTCTAGTGCTTGAGAAATAAGCTCAGAGAAGTTATTATGTTTGAATCCGACCACTTGTAATCTGATACTAGGCTTCAAGCCGATTTCAAACCTCTTACATCTTTCCCTACTAGTAGAAAGAAGACTTACTGCATAATGGCTCAGGCGAAAAAATTCCCTTTCATATTCAGCCATCGATCTACTCCCCTGTTTCAGACTTAGGAACTCTTGCAGCTTCTGGTCTACATAAGCATCAGGGACATATTTTTGTCTGAACTCCCATAGAAAATCATTCCATGTTAGCACTGCAGGTTCTACCAGACTATGGGGAATGGTTTTCCACCAGTCATATGCATCCCCCTATAGCAGAGACACTGAATATTCAAATCTGAGCTCCTCTGTGCAGTGTAGTTTCTTGAACACCCTATCCATTCTCTCTAACCACTGTTCTGCCTCTAGAGGATCTACTGTCCCCTTGAACTCAGTAGCCCCATATTTCATCAATTTGTCATACTGCCTAGCAGAAGACTGTGGATGTACCACTGGTGTCTGTAGTGGGACCTGAGTAGGCATGTTAACAGCCATCTATTGGAACATTATAGCTGTAACAGCCCGATCCTTCTCCAGTTAGTATTGTCCGCTTTGGCCCATGGGCCTCACGGATTTGTCCCTTGGGAGGTTTCATTCCCAAAAGCGCGCTGACCAGGTGAGGAAGGCTCCCACATATATGGCCCAAATCTTTTCTTCCCGTTTCTGATGTGGGACACGAAGTTTCCACCCCAATGCGTAGCTGGTTGAACAAGCACGTCCCAACCCCATCCCAGGGTCGTGACAAGCCCACTTACGCACAGTGCGTCCACGCACCACACACCGTACTAGAGGGAGTCCAGCTCTGATACCAAATTGATACATAATAAATTTATTGAACCTAAGTTCTCCAATATACCACATCTCATAAATGTAACACCCCTCACCCGACTACAGTGTAGCAGAGCAAGGCGTGCTACAATCGGTGCCGGAGCACCCTAACTTATCTTACTTTATTTTTTTAATAATTTTGAATTCGTTTAATTTAATATCAATTATTTTTTTGATGGAGAAACCAGTGAAGTTTCCCCTATTTTATTATCATTTGGCGTATTTCAATATTCACCTGTTTGAAATTCAACAATATTTTAAAATAAAAATCTCATCCGTGCTAATCATAATTATCTCATATTTCAAATCTCATACATACATTTCAATTTCATAATCATTTCTATACATTTCCATTCATACTCAATTCATATGTAAACATTCTCAAATTACATAAGCAAAATTTTCAAATTTCCTTAATTTACATAATTTACAAAATAATTACAAAATTTCATAATTTACATGATATATAAATTAATTACATATGAAAAAGCTAATTTATTAATTTACATCGCATTCCTATTAATTACCTGTTCATAATATACATTATAATACAATATCTAAGCAATTTATACAAAATATAAAATATGTTCTATATGGGCCACATCTACATGCATTGCTGAGGAGGTGACAAGCTTTGACACTCTACAGATCAAAACTCCCAAAATTCCCAGTCAAACGTCCATTGGGTTCTATTTTCAGTACCTGCGCGAAGGAAACAATTCCATCGCACTAAGCATTGCTGCTTAGTGGTGCAATAATATAAAAAGAAAATAATATAAAAAGGAAATAATATACAAATAAAGATAGAAATAAAACATAATTCAAATAATTAAGATTTATTTATACTTCACATGCGGTTTCTAAAATTTAATATGTTTTATCCTAATTTAGTCTTCTTTGGAAGTGTTTATTTCGCCAATGTCTGATAATAATGTACATAGAAAAATGATCTAAAAATAATAAATTTATGCTTATATTATTATGTAAGTCACATTTGCAATATTTATGTATGTTATAATTTTCTTTGCTAATCTTTTAGCATTTTTTTCAATACTTTCTAGGTTGTCTCAGTTTATTTCATAATAAGTAAATTTTAATATTGGTCCAGTTTATTTCGATTCTTTCTAATAAATAACTATTCTAATTTATTTTAGGTCATTTTACTCATTTATTTAATTTCTAATATTTTTAATTTCTAATATTCTTAACTTATTTCAATAAATTTCACTGCCCAAGTAACCTATGACAGGCTGACTAAACTGGATAACGGCTCATTGGCACTGAACACCACGATGCCTCGGGCCGTCATACTATGGGACACAGAACGTCAACCACGTATGCAGTCAGTATGGCTAAAAAGCCATGATAACACATAATGGGGCATAAAAGCCATGAATGTTGGCATAAAGCCATGAATACGGGCATGCAGCCATGAATACGGGCATAAAGCCATGAATACAGGCATAAAGCCTTTCGCAGTACTGCTAAAACAATACCCTATTGGCATGCCAAACTATCCAATCTGACACACATGTCTAGGCAATACAAGGGCACATAATATCATTAAATATTAATATATTGTGTTTTATGACTTTATTATTTCATAATAAATTTCATAATTTATACATTCATCATACTATTCATACATTTCTTACTTCATTCATATTGATCACAATTCACAACAATGGTGTTCATATACCATTGTACTTAAAACATTTTTCCTTTCTCTTATAAAGAAAACTAATGTTCTATTCATATTTTCATGTGATTTATTTATTCATTACAATATTTATATGAATTCATAACTCATACAAGGTGTTATTATCTTATTTGTAATGGAAACATAAATCCTAATGTAAACCTCATCCCATTTATACTCAACAATTCATCTAGGTTAATGTCATTTCATATTCAAGTGGTATTACTTATGTTTTATTAGACCTACAAGTATTGGAAATATATCTTAACTATATACTTACATAACTTAAATGTTCATTAAGCCATTTAGGTGAATTACTATTTCTATTCCAAATAATCCATGAATGTTTCATGGATTCCAAATTTTCATACCTTAATTTCCTCTACCAATTTAGTTATTATACTTTGTGTCTTTGTATTACTATTCACATTACTATTCACTCAAATTATTGACTTTTTGATACATAATAAATTTATTGAACCTAAGTTCTCCAATATACCACATCTTGCGTTCAAAATTTGTTGGTATTGGTTGCCAATACCATTTCCAAGCTTAATGTTAATTGGGCAGAATTTTCAGTTTTCATGCTTTGTCTTTACTGTTCCATTTGTCACTTTTGCAGTGGGAATTTGGAAACATGTTCAAAGAAAGTTGTTCCTTATTTTGTCTAGTTGAATTTATTTTTTTGAATCACTCCATTTGGAGTTTTGTAGCTCAAGTTATGGCCTAAAAACCATGACTGGCCGGATTGGGCAGAACCCAAAATTCTGGGTAAAGTTGTTTCTGCCAGATTTGGTAACTCAAGTTTGGTTGGCAGTTTGACTAGGTTATGGTCATAATTTGGGTAAGGTTTCTTCATAAAAGTTGTTGGTGTATATCTCAACTTGTTGCTGGTAAAATTTCAGGTCAATTAGACCTTTCTACATTGTGTTATGGCCAAATGACCAAATACTGCTCATTTGGTCATTTTGCCCAGGCAGATTGCAGGTCACCCGGATTAGGGCAAACTTTTGGTCAAGTTGGTTTGGTTTTCTGGGCATGGTTTCTTCACCAAAGTTGTGCCATTATGTGTCTAGTTTCATGTCCAATTAGCTTTGCACCAATTTAACCTCTACAATTCAAGTTATTGCTTCCCAAACCTGCTGGACTCATGCCTAGTCCTGTAGGTCACCAAGGGCAGCCCATTCACTCAATTTCCTCATGTCACTCATTTCTAGACTAGAAATGGGCCACCACCTTATTAATTTCTACATGTAACTTCATTAAATCAAAGCATGCTTAACCATTTTTCCTCTAAAATTTCTAGCTCATGCAATATACATGTTACTAGAATGAATAGTGCACTCAGTGCACAATCAGCATGCAGAAACAGGTTGCAAAAATAATCACCATAATTTATAGAAACAAGATTTCAAGACCATATTTTCTAGAAATCAACCTTCATATGTTTAACTCAATCTCCAATTGGAATCACATCAAAATCAGATCGGAAATTGCAGAACTAATTAAAAAGGTGCAACCTGTCCAGAATCCAGTACATGCAGGATAGTAGTAAGGAAATGCAAAAATATCAACCAGCAGCTACCATAATTAGCTCTTGGCCACAACTACAAGGTTTTAGAACATTCAATAAGCGTTTCAAGGACTCAAGAATCACATCATTTCGAGTTTTTTGGCTCTAGTTATGATTTATTGAAGGTGGCTATCCTGTTGCAGGAAATCAGCAGAACAGAGTCCACATCTGAGCAATAAAATGTTTTGTCCTCAAACCCTAACCTAACATTAGAATCAGGTCTGCCATAAAACTAAAAAGTTTTAGAAAATTCCTTAAGGTTTCTTTTGACATAAAAATTGCCTTGATCTGAGATCCCTAACTCCAGTTATGAATTTTTAAAATTTACTGTTCACGCATATCTTTGTCTGATTCAGTTTTCACTCATCTATAATTTCCTATGGCACCTAGTTGTAGGATTTACTAATTTCTTTCATAAAACACAGAAATAACTATAAGTTAAGGCACTAACCTTTGTGTGTGTCAACCCAAGCTTGAAGAAAAATCTTTCTCTCCTTTTCTTTTGCTGCCTTAGGCTTTTTCTAGTTGCAAGGAGCAATTTTTGTGAAATCAACAAGTGATTTTATGGTGTGTTTACAAGGAACTTTTAGAGAGAAGTAAAAACATCCATGGAGAATAGAGAGGGAGAGAGTTTCGGTTGGTTGAAGAAGAAGGGCAACAGATTGTTGTTTTTTATTTTAACTCATTTTATCCCTTTTTAATTAGTTTATAAGGTGTGTGTTACAATATGATTGGTGGAGGACTTTTAATGACACAATAATGATGCCATAATTTATATTTTATTTCATTTTCTTTTCTACTCATTTTCAATTAAATTTTTAACAATATTTATTTACATTTTAGATCATAATAATTATTTACTTAATTGGACAAGTCGGTCAAAAATCATCTCTAAAGATGAAATGACCAAAATGCCCTCCGTTTGGCTTAACAGACTAAAATTGTCTGTACCGATTGAAAAAATTTTCTAAGCATTTCCTTGGCATTCTAATGCCATAGAAACCTCAATGACCATTCTCTGGAGTCTCAAAAATTATTTTATGAATTTTTCCCCGGGTCTAGGGCTCCTAGTTGCGAGAACCGCAACTTCTCACTAGGTTACCCATCGCTAGGGCACCAGCTCATTTAACTTGGTTGTATTTTATTTCTAAAATTTATCCTAAATTTTTCTTATTAATATTTGAGTTATTTATGCCTCCTCACCCTAGTCTAATTATTTTTCCAGACGTTCTAGCTGTCCGGACCGACACCAGTCACCGAAACAGTAGAATGTACGTAATTGCTATAATGAGGGTGTTACAATTCTTCCCCTCTAATAAAAATTTCGTCCTCGAAATTTACCAGGTGTAGGTATCTGAGATAATTCCTTTACCTTTCTATTGCTCCCTCTATCTACTTCTTTTATATATATATATATGGTACTATTTAGTCTTTTCGAATCTATCATTATACACTTAGGCATATCATAAGGGAAAGATACTTTACCTCAAATTCACATTTGGGGCTTCTTGCTCCTCTCCGGCTTGGGTGACATTTGGAAGTGGTGGTACTGTTGTACTTGGTCCTTCCACGACCTCTGTCTGGGTCCGTGGTAAATTCCTCTTAGGACAATTTTTCAGATGATGGTCTATGGCCCCACATCTATAACAAGCTCCTGTCAATCCCCTACATTCACCTTTATGCCACTTGTTACAATGGCCACATTTTCTTGCTAGTCTTGGCACACTCACTACTAGTGTTTCTGGTTGATCTCTTCTAGGTGTAGGCCTGGATCTAGATCTCCTACTTTGATCAGTTGTTTGACTTAACTGTTCTCTCGGCCTCTTATTACTAGACTGTCCAAATTTCCTTTTTTGCTGATCACCACTCCTTTTCTATTCCTCTTCATGAACACAGCTAATATATTTCTTTCTAAACTCTATCAGAAAGAATTCCCAAGTTACGTCAGCTGGTGGCACTACCTTAGTTACAACATCCCACCACCGATATGCAACTTCTTGTAACAATGAAACTGCACACTCCAAACTCTGTTCTGGTGTGCAATGGAGCTGCTGCAGGACTCTTTTAGTCCTTTCTAACCAATACTCAGCTGCTGAAGAATCGTCTTCCTTTTTACCATTGAAATCTACAGCTCCATACTTCCTAATTTTTCCTAGAGGTGATTTCTGCTGAGACAGTGGGGGAATAACCCCAATCATCTGTCGAAAGAATCCAGTCATCTGCTCAAACAAGGCCTGTTGGGGTTGTACAGGCACCTTTTGCACTGGTGGAGCAGGATCTCCCCGATTTTCAATATCACTCCCAGTTGGAATACGGCTTACTGCTTCTACTGCCCTCTGCGATTCTGAGTCCATACGTTAACCTAAAATAACCAAGAAAATAGATCTACATTAGTGTCACCTCGACTCATATGAATGCAATACATGTTATGCACACTATCCCTTTCCATCTATCTATGCCTAGGAACGCCTAAACCGTGCTCTGATACCAATAAATGTAACACCCCTCACCCGACTACAGTGTAGCCGAGCAAGGCGTGCTACAATCGGTGCCGGAGCACCCTAACTTATCTTACTTTATTTTTTTAATAATTTTGAATTCGTTTAATTTAATATCAATTATTTTTTTGACGGAGAAACCAGTGAAGTTTCCCCTATTTTATTATCATTTGGCGTATTTCAATATTCACCTGTTTGACATTCAACAATATTTTAAAATAAAAATCTCATCCGTGCTAATCATAATTATCTCATATTTCAAATCTCATCCATACATTTCAATTTCATAATCATTTCTATACATTTCCTTTCATACTCAATTCATATGTAAACATTCTCAAATTACATAAGCAAAATTTTCAAATTTCCTTAATTTACATAATTTACAAAATAATTACAAAATTTCATAATTTACATGATATATAAATTAATTACATATGAAAAAGCTAATTTATTAATTTACATCGCATTCCTATTAATTACCTGTTCATAATATACATTATAATATAATATCTAAGCAATTTATACAAAATATAAAATATGTTCTATATGGGCCCCATCTACATGCATTGCTGAGGAAGTGACAAGCTTTGACACTCTGCAGATCAAAACTCCCAAAATTCCCAGTCAAACATCCATTGGGTTCTAGCTTCAGTACCTGCGCAAAGGAAACAATTCCATCGCGCTAAGCATTGCTGCTTAGTGGTGCAATAATATAAAAAGGAAATAATATACAAATAAAGATAGAAATAAAACATAATTCAAATAATTAAGATTTATTTATACTTCACATGCGGTTTCTAAAATTTAATATGTTTTATCCTAATTTAGTCTTCTTTGGAAGTGTTTATTTCGTCAATGTACAGTGATAATGTACATAGAAAAATGATCTAAAAATAATAAATTTATGCTTATATTATTATGTAAGTCACATTTGCAATATTTATGTATGTTATAATTTTCTTTGCTAATCTTTTAGCATTTTTTTCAATACTTTCTAGGTTGTCTCAGTTTATTTCATAATAAGTAAATTTTAATATTGGTCCAGTTTATTTCGATTCTTTCTAATAAATAACTATTCTAATTTATTTTAGGTCATTTTACTCATTTATTTAATTTCTAATATTTTTAATTTCTAATATTCTTAACTTATTTCAATAAATTTCACTGTCCAAGTAACCTATGACAGGCTGACTAAACTGGATAACGGGTCGTTGGCACTGGACACCGCAGTGCCTCAGGCCATCATACCATGGGACGCAGAACGTCAACCACGTATGCAGTCAGTGTGGCTAAAAAGCCATGATAACACATAATGGGGCATAAAAGCCATGAATGTTGGCATAAAGCCATGAATACGGGCATACAGCCATGAATACAGGCATAAAGCCATGAATACAGGCATAAAGCCTTTCGCAGCACTGCTAAAATAATACCCTATTGGCATGCCAAACTATCCAATTTGACACACATGTCTAGGCAATACAAGGGCACATAATATCATTAAATATTAATATATTGTGTTTTATGACTTTATTATTTCATAATAAATTTCATAATTTATACATTCATCATACTATTTGTCACACCCTACCCCTCTGTAAGGCATAACATGATCCCGTAGTATACCTAATGAATTACCAACTCCGTCTACTGATAACCCATTAAATATACTACAAGGGATTTTAAAAACTTTTCTTACTTCTTTTATAGTGGTGAGTGCTATTTACAGGTGTTAAAAACTTTGGTGAACTGAAATGAAACAACTAACTCGTTTGATTTATTTGGAATTTCTGTAAAAATTTTGGCAGAGTGCCATCTGTATTTTGGACAAAACAGTTCTTCAGAAAACCTGAAAAAAAGCACTTCAATAATTTTTCAAATCTCAACTCCAATACATTTCTCAACACAACAATTTATCAACTCAATTCCATAGAAATTTTTCAAAGTCTGAGATAAGAAAATATAATACAATTTTCACAAGTCAAATAGCTCATAATTAATTTACAACTTCAAGGTACAATTTGAATTTACAACTGCTCAAAACCAAAAACGAAATGTACATACAGTGTCATACATTACAGTACAAAATGCCAAATGTGGTATACACACTATACCCAAAAATCTCTTGCTGGAGGTATATGTAGCCTAGTCTGCTGCCCTGTCTGTCTCTCTACCTGCGACAGCAATAAAAAGCTATCGCTGAGACAATGTCTCAGTGGTGCACAACATTAACCAAATACAATTTAAATCACAATTCATAAATCATATCGATAGTGGATACTTAAAACCATAGTCAATTTCAAGACAGTAATTGTCAATAAGAATTTAAACTCCATTTGTCAATATCACAATAATTTTCAATAAGTCAGATCATGGTTGAATTCAAAAGACAGTATATGTCAATGAGAGTTTAAATCCATTTCACAATCTCACAATGCAAATCAATAAATCACACACACAGCTTAATCATGATCCATAGTTCAATTCGTCCCAAAAGCCAATGGCTAATGAGGTATTCAATTCGTCCCAAAAGTCGATGACTAATGAGGAATAACATAGCTAGCTAGCAAAAATATGAGTACTCATCCAATTCGTCCTCAACAGGCACACACCTCAACACTTCAGCCAGAGAGGGAATTCTATTCGTCCCACTAGACAAGCTAATGAGGAATACAATCAATATACATGATAGCTGTGGTTTCAAACCATTTCCAATGCTTTTAAATCAATAAGTATCCATCAATGTCATTCAAACAATTTCTCACAGTTTCAAATCATTTCATTCAAATACATTTCCACAATTTAAAACAATAATATACAATTAGTCAATATTTATTTCAATTGAAAATAATTCAAAAGAAATAGTTGTTGTGCACAAACCTCTGATATTTGTCTTCTGGTCTTGACTCAGTATTTCTTTCCCTTTTGCTGAGTCCTTGTTAACTGAGAAACAAAATTTGAAGTGCTTCAGTGCTAAATTAATTTGCCTCTAACGATAATGTTCGATAAACAATTCACTGAATACCTTTATTTGCTTAATCACCTAATATACTGACCCTCGATGTTTTCTAGGTAAATTAGGTTTTAGTGTCCTTTATATGTCACATTTGATAGGATTTTAGGGTTGGTACGTGTTACCAAACTCAATTCTATGTATATTGCGTTTTCTTGCATTTCATTGTAAATTGCTGGATTTCGGGATACTAGTTTGACCTAGCCGGACGATCTAGTTCCCTCGGTTTTTGGGTTTCGGTCAAAACTACAAACTTGTAGATCTATGTCTTATTGCACGCGGGGCAAAATTTTATGTCAATCCGAGTTAAGTAGACCAAGTTATGGTTATTACACTATTGCTGGTCAAATGGCATCAAATTAGGTCAATTTTAGGTCAATTTGGTCAACTTTGGTTCGGCCAGTTTTTGGACTCGAACTTGTGCAAGCTTTTTGACTTGCTTCTGGTCATTTCTGGGTTTTTGTGTCTTCATAAGACTTGTAGGTATGGGTCTTAACTATTCATGGTTAAAATTTCAGGTCAATTGGACCTGTTTTGAGTGAGTTATGGCCTAAACACTCACTGCTGCCCAATTGGTCATTTTTCAGGTCCTAATTGTACCTAATCCGAATTGGTCATTTTCTTAGGTCACCTTGCAAGCAGAATTTTGGTCTGTTTTCTCAATGAAAGTTGGCACATTTTGTGCCTAGTTCCACCTCCAATTGGTCTCATACCAATTGAGGTTACACATTTAAACTTATTGGCTAAAATGTACACTGCCCTTGGTTACTTTGCTTAACACACATCAATTACACACATTTACCTTGCAATATGTTTACTTCCCTACCAAATCTGTTTTGGTACATTACCAAAACTATATATTACTTTACATTAACATCACTTTGGGCAGATTACAATTATCTTCAATACACCAAATATAACTCTAATTCCCAAAGTCCAAACACAATTACACATACACATAACATTACTAGTTTTTACATACTCTTTACACAACAAGTTCATATACATATCCATCAATCCTTCTATGTCAATATTCTGCCAACACTTCCATGAATACATACATTTATTCAAGTGTCCCCAAGCTGCCGAAAATCTTCTTCAACACCAAATTGTCCTACAATTCATCAATTCCCATCCAAGTGCCAAAAATCACCATATAAATATCAAGTAATTCACTAGGTTATTAAATCATCATGATCAACACCATTTCTCATCAAATATATGCACAATTATTTCATCAACTACATGACTCCATGGCTGTCCAAAATGAACACAACAATAACTCTTCAAACTCAAAAATTTTATTCACAAATCAAACACCCATAACATGCACACAAAACTTAACAAAGCTATCTTCAAAAATACTAACTTACCTTATGGTTGAAGCTTGTTAAACCTTGCTTAAACTTCTCAAATTTGGTATCAAACTCTTCCTTGTGATGAGTAGACAAACTTTCATGAAGCCACTTAAGGGATTGGAGTTGAAAATGGAGAGGTTAAGTGAGCTCATGCAAAACGCCCATGGAGTTTCCTCTCCCTTCAATTCGGCAATGTTGAGAGAACCTTGAGGAAGATGAAGTTCAGCTGGTTAGTGGACTTACATCATCCCCCATTTAGTGTTTAATTAATCCATTAATGGTCCACTAACTCCAAATAATCATATAATAATCTAATTGTTCACTTAATCCCACATTAACCCATGATTTTAGCTATTTACTTTAGGTACCACTAAACTAATTTTTCATTTTATTTTCTAAGTGTAATATTATTTATTTTTAATGGAAATTTAGGTCAAAAGACACTTCGGGATGTCAAATGATCATAATGCCCCTGTTCGGGTTGCATTCCCGATTTTTCGGTAACACCGGGTTTTGTCCGTTTTTCGATTTCTCACTTTTCTTTGTACTAATTATTTAATTTTTCTTTGATCTTTCTAATGATATTTATTCTTCAATAAGGGTCTATTTAAGTCCTAAAAATGTTTTCCAGGGTTCCCCACAGTCCAGGGCTAGTCAACGGTCCACGCCGTGACTTCCCAGTGCGGTTACCCATCGTTAGGTTTCCCGGCTCGTTTAACTTGATTACCTTTCTTTGCTATTATTTTTCCTTTTTTTTCTTGTATTTTCTTTTCTTGTATTTCATTATTTTATGTCTCCTCCCTCATGTCAAAGTGTAGTTCTAGGCATCCTAGTTGTCCGGACAACACTGGTCACCGGAGCAGTAGAACGCACTACCGAACTTTGGGGTGTTACAACTCTCTCTCCCTTAAAATAAATTTCGTCCCAAAATTTTACTTGGCATTAGTCTCTGAACTGCTGTGGGTGCTGTCTCCTCATATCCTCTTCACGTTCCCAAGTAGCTTCCTGGCCTGAATGATGGTTCCACAGCACTTTAACCAGGTGTATCTGTTTGTTTCTCAGCTGCTTCACCTCATAAGCCAGAATTTTTATGGGTTCTTCCTCATTTGAGAGGTCTGGATTTACTTCAATCTCTTCAACTGACAGTACATGAGATGGGTCAGATCTGTACCTCCTTAACATGGACACATGGAAGACACTGTGTATCCTTGCTAGCTTTGGAGGTAATGCCAACCGATATGCCAAAGGACCCACTCTTTCCAGAACTTCATGTGGTCCGATGAAACGAGGACTCAGTTTCACCTTTCTGCCAAATCTCATAATCCTCTTCTAAGGAGAAACTTTGAGGAATACCTTATCACCCACTGCGTACTCAATATCTCTTCTTTTCATATCAACATAGGACTTCTGACGGTCTGATGTAGCCTTGAGTCTATCCCTAATCAATCTGATCTTTTCCTCTGTCTGCTGAACAATTTCTGGCCCAATCATCTTCCTTTCACCTACCTCATCCCAACATAAGGGAGTTCTGCACTTCCTGCCATACAAAGCTTCATATGGAGGCATCCCTATGCTTGATTGGTAGCTGTTGTTATAAGCAAACTCAATCAAAGGCAAGTGTGTATCCCAACTACCTTCAAATTCAATCACACAAGCCCGTAGCATATCCTCCAATATCTGAATAACCCTCTCGGTGGCCATCTATGCGTGGGTGGAATCTTTGTCTTTGAAGTTCAGTCTAGTTCCTAGGGCTCTCTGAAGACTACCCCAGAATCTAGAAGTGAACCTAGGATCTCTGTCAGACACAATTGATACTGGCACTCCATGCAATTTTACAATCTCATATATGTACAATCTGGCCAATCTTTCCAGGCTATAATCCATCCGAACTGGCAAAAAGTGAGCAGACTTGGTCAATCTGTCAACTATAACCCATACTGCATCATGACTACTATGTGTCCTTGGAAGTCCTGTAACAAAATCCATAGTTATTCGTTCCCATTTCCACTCTGGTACTGACAAAGGATGTAACAAACTAGCTGGAACTTGATGTTCTGCCTTTACTTGCTGACAAGTTAGGCATTTGGAAACAAATTCAGCTATATCTCTCTTCATACCCATCCACCAGTAATGTTCTTTCAACCCTCTGTACATTTTAGTTCCACCAGGGTGCATAGCAAATGGAGACTCATGTGCTTCCTTCATAATGATTTGTCTCAATTCACATCGCTAGGAACACACATTCTACCCTGATGTAGCAATAAACCATCATCTCTCACAGAGAATTCAGGTTTCTTGCCCTGCTGGACTTCTTTCAGTAGCTTCTGATACTTTTCATCACTCTGAGCAGCCATTCTGATCTGATCAATCAACACTGGCTGTACATGCCATGCAACTACTGTCTGTCCCTCATCATCAATCTCTAAACTGGCATGCTGTGCTTTCAATTCATATACCATGGACATAGGCGAAACTCTAAGACTTGCCATAGTCTTGGGCGTCAGCCACTACATTTGCTTTCCCTGGCTGATAGTCTATTAAGCAATCATAGTCTTTAATGAATTCCAACCATCTCCTCTGCCTCAGATTCAATTCCTTCTGGGTGCCTAAATACTTCAAGCTCTTGTGATCTGTGTAAATGTAGCATTTCTCCCCATACAAATAGTGTCTCCAGATCTTCAGAGCAAAAATAATAGCTGCTAACTCTAGATCATGTGTTGGGTAGTTCCTCTCATGCGGTTTCAGCTGGCGTGATGCATAAGCAATGACATTCCTAACCCATTGTGAGAAGCATCACTATAAACTGTGTATTCTTTACCCGGAGTAGGTAAAGTGAGAACTGGAGCTTCAGTTAAACACCTCTTTAACTCATCAAAACTCTGCTGACATTTATCAGTCCACTGAAATTTTACATCTTTCCGAAGCAGCTTAGTCAGTGGAGAAGATAACATAGAAAACCCTTCACAAACCGACGGTAATATCCAGCTAAACCCAGAAAACTGCGAATTTCTGTAATGTTCCTGGGTGGCTTCCAATTAAAGATAGCTTCTACCTTGCTGGAATCTACCTTGATCCCTTCAGCTGACACAACATGTCCCAAAAAGGAGATTTCTTTCAGCCAAAATTCACATTTCGACAATTTGGCGTATAGTTGTTTCTCCCTTAAAGTCTGCAGTACAATCCGCAGATGTCTGTCATGCTCCTCTGCATTCCTCGAGTATATCAAAATGTCATCAATAAACACCACCACAAATTGATCAAGATATGGTCTGAAGATAGTGTTCATCAGATCCATAAAAGCAGCTGGAGCATTTATCAACCCGAATGGCATTACTAGAAACTCATAGTGGCCATACCGAGTTCTGAAAGCAGTTTTTGGAATACTCTGCTCTTGCACCTTTAACTGATAGTAACCAGATCGCAAATCAATTTTGGAGAATATAGCTGCACCTTTCAATTGATCAAACAGATCATCAATGCGAGGCAATGGATATCTGTTCTTTATTGTCACCTTATTCAACTGCCGGTAGTCAATGCATAAGCGGAGAGTACCATCCTTCTTCTTAACAAACAACACTGGTGCTCCCCAAGGTGACACACTGGGGCGGATGAAGCCCTTTTCAAGTAGTTCTAGCAATTGTATCTTCAACTCCTTCAACTCTGCTGGTGCCATTCTGTATGGCGTTATGGAAATTGGATCCACACCAGGCATAACATTAATTTCAAACTGCACTTCTCTTTCCGGAGGTAATCCTGGCAATTCATCAGGAAACACATCTGGAAAGTCATGTACTGTAGGGATGTCCTTCAATGCTGGACTCCCCACTTGGGTGTCTACCATATGTGCCAAGTAGGCTTCACACCCCTTTCTGATCATTTTTCTGGCTAGTGCAGCCGAAATGATGTTTGATGGCAATAACTGCCTCTCCCCTTGTATCACCACATCACTGTACTGAGGGAGACCAAAAGTGACTGTCTTCAGCCTACAGTCAATCATGGCATGATGCCTAGCTAACCAATCCATGCCCAAGATGATATCATAATCTCTGAAGGGCATTTCAATGAAATCAGACAGGAAAGTGTGTCATTGGATCACCAAAGGACAATCTCTATACATTCTATTAACCCTGACCTCCTGTCCTAACGGACTTGTTACTAGCACCTCAAAGTCCATTTTTGTACATGGAACAGCAATGCAATCAATGATGCTAGCACTCACATAAGAATGGGTAGAACCCGGATCAAATAACACAAACACATTTTGGTTAAAAGTTGAGAAGGTACCAGCCACAACATCAGATGTCTCGGCCTCTTCCCTCTGTCTCATGGCATAGACTACAGTGGAGCACTATCTTGCTCTGAATGTTTCTTGTGCCTTGGCTGCTCTTTGGGTTACCTCTACCCCGCCTCTACCTGCTAGGTGGTTGTGAGCTTCGTGACAGGCTCAGGCCCGACCTTTCTGCAGTAGTAGGAGGTGGTCCAACTCTGCGACTACTGGTGCAGTCCTTGGCAAAGTGTCCTGTGCCTCCACAGTTATGACAGGCTCTAATAGCCTTATAGCATATCCCACCATGATTTTTTCCACAAGTTTCACATTGGCGGGGAGGATAGGAACCTCTGGTACTCTGCTTTGTCCCGGATAGGGAGGTCTCTCACGAATATCTTCCCCTACCAGATTTCTTGCCACCTCTGCCATGTCCCCCATAGTTCTTCCTCTTTCCAGTATGACCATTGGAACTCTGTTCAACGGATTTTCCCTCTTTCTCTGTCTTCTCTGATCTCTTTTTCTCTGGAGCAATCTCAAACTCAACTCTTTCCAACTCTAGGGCTTGAGAAACAAGTTCAGAGAAGTTAGTGTGTTGAAGCCGATCACTTGTACTCTGATATTGGGCTTCAAGCCAGTTTCAAACCTCTTGCATCTCTCCCTGCTGGTAGCAAGCAAACTTACTGCATAATGGCTCAGGTGGGAAAATTCTCTTTCATACTCAACCACTGATCTGTTCCCCTGTTTCAGACTTAGGAACTCTTGCAGCTTCTGGTCCACATAAGCATCAGGGACATATTTCTGTCTGAATTCCCTGAGAAAGTCATTCCATGTTAATACTGCTGGTTCCACCAGACTGTGGGGAATGGTTTTCCACCAGTCATAAGCATCCCCCTGTAGCAAAGACACCGAGTATTCAAATCTAAGCTCCTCTGTACAATGTAGCTTCTTGAACACCCTATCCATCCTCTCTAACCATTGTTCAGCTTCTAGAGGATCTACTGTCCCTTTGAACTCTGTAGCCCCATATTTCATCAATTTATCATACTGCCTAGTAGGAGACTGTGGTTGTACCACTGGTGTCTGTATTGGGACTTGAGTAGGTACATTGCCAGCCATTTGTTGGAACATTGCGACCATCTCACGAGCGAATCGAGCAGAAACTGCAGATGCTGCGGTGGTGCGGTGAACCACTAACATTATGTAGGCCTGGGGCATCCCCATGCACCTCAGCCTCAATAGATTGATCGACTGAACGATCACCCTCTTCCATATTCAATGCAAGGATTTTAGATCTCCTGAACAAATAACACAAGGATATTTACTCTCGTTAGTGCATATTTATACTGTAATGTACTGTATGTATCAAACAATGATATTGAGCAGTTGTACTATGAAGACAGAACATTCAAGTAACAGGTGAAAACAGAGTTTAAAAACTTTGCTCTGATACCACCAAAACATGTCACACCCTACCCCTCTGTAAGGCATAACATGATCCCGTAGTATACCTAATGAATTACCAACTCCGTCTACTGATAACCCATTAAATATACTACAAGGGATTTTAAAAACTTTTCTTACTTCTTTTACAGTGGTGAGCGCTATTTACAGGTGTTAAAAACTTTGGTGAACTGAAATGAAACAACTAACTCGTTTGATTTATTTGGAATTTCTGGCAAAATTTTGGCAGAGTGCCATCTGTATTTTGGACAAAACAGTTCTTCAGAAAACCTGAAAAAAAGCACTTCAATAATTTTCCAAATCTCAACTCCAATACATTTCTCAATACAACAATTTATCAACTCAATTCCATAGAAATTTTTCAAAGTCTGAGATAAGGAAATATAATACAATTTTCAAAGTCAAATAACTCATAATTAATTTACAACTTCAAGGTACAATTGGAATTTACAACTGCTCAAAACCAAAAACAAAATGTACATACAGTGTCATACATTACAGTACAAAATGCCAAATGTGATATACTCACTATACCCAAAAATCTCTTGCTGGAGGTATATGTAGCCTAGTCTGCTACCCTGTCTGTCTCTCTACCTGCGACAGCAATAAAAAGCTATCGCTGAGACAATGTCTCAGTGGTGCACAACATTAACCAAATACAATTTAAATCACAATTCATAAATCATATCGATAGTGGATACTTAAAACCATAGTCAATTTCAAGACAGTAATTGTCAATAAGAATTTAAACTCCATTTGTCAATATCACAATAATTTTCAATAAGTCAGATCATGGTTGAATTCAAAAGACAGTATATGTCAATGAGAGTTTAAATCCATTTCACAATCTCACAATGCAAATCAATAAATCACACACACAGCTTAATCATGATCCATAGTTCAATTCGTCCCAAAAGCCAATGGCTAATGAGGTATTCAATTCGTCCCAAAAGTCGATGACTAATGAGGAATAACATAGCTAGCTAGCAAAATTATGAGTACTCATCCAATTCGTCCTCAACAGGCACACACCTCAACACTTCAGCCAGAGAGGGAATTCAATTCGTCCCACTAGACAAGCTAATGAGGAATACAATCAATATACATGATAGCTATGGTTTCAAACCATTTCCAATGCTTTTAAATCAATAAGTATCCATCAATGTCATTCAAACAATTTCTCACAGTTTCAAATCATTTCATTCAAATACATTTCCACAATTTAAAACAATAATATACAATTAGTCAATATTTATTTCAATTGAAAATAATTCAAAAGAAATAGTTGTTGTGCACAAACCTCTGATATTTGTCTCCTGGTCCTGACTCAGTATTTCTTTCCCTTTTGCTGAGTCCTTGTTAACTGAGAAACACAATTTGAAGTGTTTTCAGGGCTAAATTAATTTGCCTTTAACGATAATGTTCGATAAACAATTCACTGAATACCTTTATTTGCTTAATCACCTAATATACTGACCCTCGATGTTTTCTAGGTAAATTAGGTTTTAGTGTCCTTTATATGTCACATTCGATAGGATTTTAGGGTTGGTACGTGTTACCAAACTCAATTCTATGTATATTACGTTTTCTTGCATTTCATTGTAAATTGCTGCATTTCGGGATACTAGTTTGACGTAGCCGGACGATCTAGTTCCCTCGGTTTTCGGGTTTCGGTCAAAACTACAAACTTGTAGATCTATGTCTTATTGCACGCGGGGCAAAATTTTAGGTCAATCCGAGTTAAGTAGACCAAGTTATGGTCATTACACTATTTCTGGTCAAATGGCATCAAATTAGGTCAATTTTAGGTCAATTTGGTCAACTTTGGTTCGGCCAGTTTTTGGACCCGAACTTGTGCAAGCTTTTTGACTTGCTTCTGGTCATTTCTGGGTTTTGGTGTCTTCATAAGACTTGTAGGTATGGGTCTTAACTATTCATGGTTAAAATTTCAGGTCAATTGGACCTGTTTTGATTGAGTTATGGCCTAAACACTCACTGCTGCCCAATTGGTCATTTTTCAGGTCCTAATTGTGCCTAATCCGAATTGGTCATTTTCTTAGGTCACCTTGCAAGCAGAATTTTGGTATGTTTTCTCAATGAAAGTTGGCACATTTTGTGCCTAGTTCCACCTCCAATTGGTCTCATACCAATTGAGGTTACACATTTAAACTTATTGGCTAAAATGTACACTGCCCTTGGTTACTTTGCTTAACACACATCAATTACACACATTTACCTTGCAATATGTTTACTTCCCTACCAAATCTGTTTTGGTACATTACCAAAACTATATATTACTTTACATTAACATCACTTTGGGCAAATTACAATTATCTTCAATACACCAAATATAACTCTAATTCCCAAAGTCCAAACACAATTACACATACACATAACATTACTAGTTTTTACATACTCTTTACACAACAAGTTCATATACATATCCATCAATCCTTCTATGTCAATATTCTGCCAACACTTCCATGAATACATACATTTATTCAAGTGTCCCCAAGCTGCCGAAAATCTTCTTCAACACCAAATTGTCCTACAATTCATCAATTCCCATCCAAGTGCCAAAAATCACCATATAAATATCAAGTAATTCACTAGGTTATTAAATCATCATGATCAACACCATTTCTCATCAAATATATGCACAATTATTTCATCAACTACATGACTCCATGGCTGTCCAAAATGAACACAACAATAACTCTTCAAACTCAAAAATTTTCTTCACAAATCCAACACCCATAACATGCACACAAAACTTAACAAAGCTATCTTCAAAAATACTAACTTACCTTATGGTTGAAGCTTGTTAAACCTTGCTTAAACTTCTCAAATTTGGTATCAAACTCTTCCTTGTGATGAGTAGACAAACTTTCATGAAGCCACTTAAGGGATTGGAGTTGAAAATGGAGAGGTTAAGCGAGCTCATGCAAAACGCCCATGGAGTTTCCTCTCCCTTCAATTCGGCAATGTTGAGAGAACCTTGAGGAAGATGAAGTTCAGCTGGTTAGTGGACTTACATCAGCCCCCATTTAGTGTTTAATTAATCCATTAATGGTCCACTAACTCCAAATAATCATATAATAATCTAATTGTTCACTTAATCCCACATTAACCCATGATTTTAGCTATTTACTTTAGGTACCACTAAACTAATTTTTCATTTTATTTTCTAAGTGTAATATTATTTATTTTTAATGGAAATTTAGGTCAAAAGACACTTCGGGATGTCAAATGACCATAATGCCCCTGTTCGGATCGCATTCCCGATTTTTCGGTAACACCGGGTTTTGTCCGTTTTTCGATTTCTCACTTTTCTTTGTACTAATTATTTAATTTTTCTTTGATCTTTCTAATGATATTTATTCTTCAATAAGGGTCAATTTAAGTCCTAAAAATGTTTTCCAGGGTTCCCCGCAGTCCAGGGCTAGTCAACGGTCCACGCCGTGACTTCCTAGTGCGGTCACCCATCGTTAGGTTTCCCGGCTCGTTTAACTTGATTACCTTTCTTTGCTATTATTTTTCCTTTTTTTTCTTGTATTTTCTTTTCTTGTATTTCATTATTTTATGTCTCCTCCCTCATGTCAAAGTGTAGTTCTAGGCATCCTAGTTGTCCGGACAACACTGGTCACCGAAGCAGTAGAACGCACTACCGAACTTTGGGGTGTTACACTATTCATACATTTCTTACTTCATTCATATTGATCACAATTCACAACAATGGTGTTCATATACCATTGTACTCAAAACATTCTTCCTTTCTCTTATAAAGAAAACTAATGTTCTATTCATATTTTCATGTGATTTATTTATTCATTACAATATTTATATGAATTCATAACTCATACAAGGTGTTATTATCTTATTTGCAATGGAAACATAAATCCTAATGTAAACCTCATCCCATTTATACTCAACAATTCATCTAGGTTAATGTCATTTCATATTCAAGTGGTATTACTTATGTTTTATTAGACCTACAAGTATTGGAAATATATCTGAACTATATACTCACATAACTTAAATGTTCATTAAGCCATTTAGGTGAATTACTATTTCTATTCCAAATAATCCATGAATGTTTCATGGATTCCAAATTTTCATACCTTAATTTCCTCTACCAATTTAGTTATTATACTTTGTGTCTTTGTATTACTATTCACATTACTATTCACTCAAATTGTTGACTTTTTGATACATAATAAATTTATTGAACCTAAGTTCTCCAATATACCACATCTTGCATTCAAAATTTGTTGGTATTGGTTACCAATACCATTTCCAAGCTTAATGTTAATTGGGCAGAATTTTCAGTTTTCATGCTTTGTCTTTACTGTTTCATTAGTCACTTTTGCAGTGGGAATTTGGAAAAATGTTCAAAGAAAGTTGTTCCTTATTTTGTCTAGTTGAATTTACTTTTTTGAATCACTCCATTTGGAGTTTTGTAGCTCAAGTTATGGCCTAAAAACCATGACTGGCCGGATTGGGCAGAACCCAAAATTCTGGGTAAAGTTGTTTCTGCTAGATTTGGTAACTCAAGTTTGGTTGGAAGTTTGACTAGGTTATGGTCATAATTTGGGTAAGGTTTCTTCATGAAAGTTGTTGGTCTATATCTCAACTTATTGCTGGTAAAAGTTCATGTCAATTAGACCTTGCTACATTGAGTTATGGCCAAATGACCAAATACTGTTCATTTGGTCATTTTGCCCAGGCAGATTGCAGGTCACCCGGATTAGGGCAAACTTTTGGTAAAGTTGGTTGGGTTTTCTGGGCATGGTTTCTTCACCAAAGTTGTGCCATTATGTGTCTAGTTTCATTTCCAATTAGCTTTGCACCAATTGAACCTCTACAATTCAAGTTATTGCTTCTCAAACCTGCTGGACTCATGCCCAGTCCTGCAGGTCACCAAGGGCAGCCCATTCACTCAATTTCCTCATGTCACTCATTTCTAGACCAGAAATGGGCCTCCACCTTATTAATTTCTACATGTAACTTCATTAAATCAAAGCATGCTTAATCATTTTTCCTCTAAAATTTCTAGCTCATGCAATATACATGTTACTAGAATGAATAGTGCACTCAGTGCACAATCAGCATGCATAAACAGGGTGCAAAAATAATCACCATAATTTATAGAAACAAGATTTCAAGACCATATTTTCCAGAAATCAACCTTCATATGTTTAACTCAATCTCCAATTGGAATCACATCAAAATCAGGTCAGAAATTGCAGAACTAATTAAAAAGGTGCAACCTGTCCAGAATCCAGTACATGCAGGATAGTAGTAAGGAAATGCAAAAATATCAACCAGCAGCTACCATAATTAGCTCTTGGCCACAACTACAAGGTTTTAGAACATTCAATAAACGTTTCAAGGACTCAAGAATCACATCATTTAGAGTTTTTTGGCTCTAGTTATGATTTATTGAAGGTGGCTGTCCTGTTGCAGGAGATCAGCAGAACAGAGTCCACATCTGAGCAATAAAATGTTTTGTCCTCAAACCCTAATCTAACATTAGAATCAGGTCTGCCATAAAACTACAAAGTTTTAGAACATTCCTTAAGGTTTCTTTTGACATAAAAATTGCCCTGATCTGAGATCCCTAACTCCAGTTATGAATTTTTAAAATTTACTGTTCACGCATATCTTGTCTGATTCAGATTTTCACTCATCTATAATTTCCTATGGCACCTAGTTGTAGGATTTACTAATTTCTTTCATAAAACACAGAAATAACTATAAGTTAAAGCACTAACCTTTGTGTGTGTCAACCCAAGCTTGAAGAAAAATCTTTCTCTCCTTTTCTTTTGCTGCCTTAGGCTTGTTCTAGTTGCAAGGAGCAATTTTTGTGAAATCAACAAGTGATTTTATGGTGTGTTTACAAGGAACTTTTAGAGAGAAGTAAAAGCATCCATGGAGAATAGAAAGGGAGAGAGTTTCGGCTGGTTGAAGAAGAAGGGCAACAGATTGTTGTTTTTCATTTTAACTCATTTTATGCCTTTTTAATTAGTTTATAAGGTGTGTGTTACAATATGATTGGTGGAGGACTTTTAATGACACAATAATGATGCCATAATTTATATTTTATTTCATTTTCTTTTCTACTCTTTTTCAATTAAATTTTTAACAATATTTATTTACATTTTAGATCATAATAATTATTTACTTAATTGGACAAGTCGGTCAAAAATCATCTCTAAAGACGAAATGACCAAAATGCCCTCCATTTGGCTTAACAAACTAAAATTGTCTGTACCGATTGAAAAATTTTTCTAAGCATTTCCTTGGCATTCTAATGCCATAGAAACCTCAATGACCCTTCTCTGGAGTCTCAAAAATTATTTTATGAATTTTTCCCTGGGTCTAGGGCTCCTAGTTGCGAGAACCGCAACTTCTCACCAGGTTACCCATCGCTAGGGCACCGGCTCATTTAACTTGGTTGTATTTTATTTCTAAAATTTTTCCTAAATTTTTCTTATTAATATTTGAGTTATTTATAACTCCTCACTCTAGTCTAATTATTTTTCCAGACGTTCTAGCCGTCCGGACTGACACCGGTCACCGGAACAGTAGAATGTACGTAATTGCTATAGTGAGGGTGTTACAGTAGCCATCTGCTGAGCGAACTGAGCAGAAAACTACGGTACTGAGGGGGCTGGTGCTGCTGATCCACTGACATTGTGTAGGGCTGGGGCATCCCCTTGTAACTCAGCCTCTATCGATTGATTGACTGAACGATCACCCTCTTCCATAGTTAATGCGAGGATCTTAAACCTCTTGAACAGATAACACAAGGAGATTTCCTCCTGTTAGTACATATTTATACTGTAATGTACTGTATGTATCAAACAATGACATTGAGCACTTGTACTATGAAGAAAGAGTATTCAAATTATAGGTGAAAACAAAATTTAAAAACCTTGCTCAGATACCACTAAAACATGTCACACCCTACCCCTCTGTAAGGCATAACATGATACCATAGTATACCTAATGAATTACCAACTTCATCTACTGATAACCCATTAAATACACTATAAGGGATTTTAAAACATTTCTTACTTTTTTTTACAGTGGTGAGCACTATTTACAGGTGTTAAAAATTTTTCTTATTTTTGAACTGAAGTGAAACAACTAACACATTTGGAATATTGGTAATCTCTGTAAAAGTTTTGGCATAGTGCCATCTATATTTTGGAATAAAACAGTTCTTCAAAAACCTGTAAAAAGCACTTCAAATATATTTCTTAATCTCAAATTCCAACATTCAGTCAACTCAAATCCACAATAATTTTTCAGTAATTTCAAAGGCTGAGATAAAAGAAATATAACACAATATTTACAAACCAAATTAATTTACAATTTATTTTACAACTTCAATGTACCATTTTAATTTACAACTGCTCAAAACCAAGAACACTATATACATACAGTGAACATACATTACAATACAAAATGTAAAATATGGTATACTCAATATACTCGATGAACTCCCAATATAGCATTAGCAGCCTAGTCTACTTATAACATCCCTATTTGCATAGTCTGGTAAATTATACTGTTCCGGTGATCGGAGTCGGTCCGGACAATTAAGGGGATTAGGACCACACTTAAGACAACTAGATAAGTCATAAACATAAATAATTAGTAATTGTGAATTAGTTAAGTATAAATAGAAAAACATAACACAAGAAGTTAAATGAGCCGAGAGTCAGAACGATGGGTGACCTTCTCGGGAACGACTGCAAAGTCGATTTAAACTCAAATTTCGAATCATAAAATATGACGCCGCAGTCCTTAGGACCATTACGAACATAGTGGAAAAGAGAAAATCATGAAAAAGAACTATTGAGCCAGTCAAATAATTAGGTCAGAGATCCAGAAGAAATATTGAATTATTTGCAAACCGGGTTGAACCGGCGAGGGGCAATTTGGTTAATTGACCCCGAGAGCTGACTCCTGACCTAGCTGTCAAATAAAATTGGAGAAAGAAAAATTTCGGAGTCAGGAATTAAATTAAAGAACTAATAGAAAAATAAATAGAAAAAAAAAGGAAAAGAAAAAGGTGTAGGGAGATGACATCATGCATGATGCCATAAGTATTTTAATTAAAATTTTATTTAATTAGATTTTTGGTCTTCCTAAGACATAAAAAGAGAAAAGAAAAGAAAAGAAAAAAAAAATAATATAAGTCTTCTTCTTCCATAAACTTGCCGCCTCACTCCCTCTCTCAACTCTCCTGAAGGAACGGAAGCGTGAAAAACACAAGATTATACCATTGAATTCAAAAATTTTCACCTAGGGTCACAAGCACCATGCAAGATTTATTTTTATCTATTTGATTTCAATGATAAACAACATATTAAAACTCTTTTAATATGTTTTTGGATCTGTATTTGCCATTTAAGATTTTAAAATTAATCAGATTAATTTTAGAACCCTAGATTAAATCAAGAACGATTACACTAACCTCTTGATGTGCCGCAAATGTCCGCGCTTTGAGATTCGTCTTGAGACACGGATGTTGTCCCTCTAGCTTGTCCACACCAAGAACACCTATGGCAGCCCTTGAACAGCTTCTAAAGCCTTTTCTATTAATTAGAAATTCAAGTTCTGCCTTTTAAGAGATTAGAGATGCAAACATGACACTAGAAACAATTTCTAGTGTTCTTAATTCAAGAGATTGATGGCTAATCTCTTTGAATTGATGAGAGATGAAGAGAAATAGCTGGAGAGGCTCAAAGTGGCGTGACATATGAGAGGAGAGGCTGCTGGTTGTGTTTTCTTTTCATAACCCCACTTAAATAGCTAGGTTAACACATTAAACCCTAGCCACATGTCACCTTTTGATTAGCTCTAGGTTTAAGTGACCCAATCACATTGTGCCAAGTGTCAAACCTATATTTAATCTTGATTTTAATCATCTTACATGATTAAAAATATTTGGCAAGCTTATGTGTTATGCCATGTGTCACCATCTCATGGTGCCACGTGTAACACAGAAAAATGACCAAAATGACCCTGTGTCTTAATTTTGAGTTCTTAACCCAAAATAATTATTTTCTTCTTCTAATTAATTTATATCAAATATAAATTAATTAATTAATCTCTATTAATTAATTTCTCATCAATTAAATTCATATTTAAACACTTTAAATATAAATTTAATTTATACTACACATCCAATAATCTATATTTGGTTTCAAGTCATGCTAGGTACTTTGCAATTTTATTGCAAACCAAATCTATTTAATTAATCAATTAAACTCTTTAATTAATTAATTAAATCATATTTAAATAGGTGATAACTTGTGTATGTGTGTGACTTACTAGGCTCATCACTAATTGGCAATGAGACATGATATCAACTCTTAATATCATCAGAACTCTTTCTTACCATAAATGATTTCTCTAAATCATTTTATGAACCTCATAGACCATGGTTAACACCTAGCATAGCATGCCATGGCCACCCAATTAGTAATAAGATTTACCTTAAATGAACCTATAATCATATGTTACCATGCACTAGAATCTCTCTGTTACAAAATCCCAACTCAAGCTGGAGTCATGGTTTATGTCAAACTCCATTTGCTATGAATATTATGTTCTCTTTTAATTCCAGTTCTTGATTAAAAGATTTTTCTCATCAGAAACTCTTTTCTGAATAAATCTATCTGTCCTGGCCAGGAACTTGAAACATCAAGAACAATTAAATGAACATAGGATTTTATCTCTATTTACTTAGAGGAACAGATTCATTCTTGATCAACACCTACCTCCATATATAACTAGCAGGAGCCAACACATGCCCATATACCCATACATAGTACAAGTATGAAAGCAGTATCAAACTCAAACTACCTATATACAAGATAACTGTGCTATCTCATGTCTAAAGATTATATGCACTTATATGATTTATGACAAAACATTGACAAGAGTAAACTCCATGTGCTTGTCATAAGTGTCACTGGTTCGGCCTACTTATCATTTATAAGTGCCTATCATGTTTGTTATATGGCATGAGACTCACCATTCCATCTTATTTATATCTCATATAAATAACTTGGGAACAAACATGAATACAATCTTTCTGGATAAGTCATGTCCTTATTATGAAGTATCCTCGATTGTGAACCTATTTATGATACTTTGTGCTAGAAATATTGTCACTCATATTCTTAACAACTTAAGAATAATATTTCTAACAAAATATCAATGGACCTTTTCTATTACACATAAATATATTATGTAAACGGAAAAGTGGAAATGCCTTTTATTATTAAAAATATGTACAAGATACATACTAAATGATATGCTCTAGGGCATACTACTAACAATCTCCTACTAGCACTAGAGCCATTCATTACAATATCTTAGACCTATCTTCTCAAGATGTCGGTCTAACTGAGTCTGTGACATAGGCTTAGTGAATGGATCAGCTGGATTTTCAGCTGATGCTATTTTCTGCATGGCTACATCGCCTCGCCCAACTATTTCTCCGATAATGTGGTAGCGCCTTTCTATGTGTTTGGATTTGGTGAGACCTTGGTTCCTTAGCTCAGATGATCGCTCTCCATTGTTGTCACAAAGGTAATGGAACCGCCGACTCAATGGAAGGAATTACTGTAAGTTACATCACGAACTTCTTTATCCAAACGACTTCCTTTGCAAAGATTCGATGCAAAGAATATACTCGACCTCGATGAGTGGAATCTGCAAATGTGCTCGCTTGGAACTCTTCCAACCGATCGCACCTCCATTACAAATGAACACATATCCAGAGGTAGACTTTCTATCATCGATATCCGATTGGAAATCGTAATCGTGATAACCATCCAATTGCAAGTCTCCACCTCCATAAATCAAGAATAAATCCTTAGTTCTTCTTAAGTACTTAAGAATATTCTTGACACTATCCATGTTCCAAACACGATTGGATTGATACCGCTAGTCAAACTAATAAAGATATGCGATATCCGCCTAGTACACAACATTGCATACATTAAACTTCCAATAGCCAAGCATATGGAATCTGGCCATCTTATCTCTTTCTTGGTGTCTTTGGAGACATCTCTTAAGAAATGTGGATAACATGTGTCACAGGTAACAATCCTCTCTTGAATCAAGCATGTTAAACCTCTTTAACACCTTTTCCAAGTATAGACTTTGGGATAAACCAATTATTCTTTTCGCTCTATCTCTATAGATGCGAATCCCAAGAATATAGGTTGCCTCCCCTAAGTCTTTCATGGAGAATGTATTTGACAACCATACCTTTATAGTCGTCAACATACCTGTATCATTACCCATCAATAGTATGTCATCCACATATAAGACAAGGAAAGTGATAGCACTGTCACTAACCTTCTTATATACACATGGCTCATCATCATTTTTGATAAAACCAAAAGATTTAATGTCTTCATCAAAACGGATGTTCCAACTCCTCGAAGCTTGTTTAAACCCATAAATGGATCGCTTTAGCTTGCATACCTTGGAACCATCTTGGGATTCAAATCCCTTAGGTTGTTCCATGAAAATGTTTTCTTCAATGTATCCATTAAGAAAAGTTGTTTTGACATCCATCGGCCAAATCTCATAATCATAGTATGCACTATTGCTAATAAAATCCTAATTGATTTAAGCATGGCAACAAAGTAGAAAGTCTCCTCATAGTCTATTCCTTGCCTTTGGCGAAACCCTTTCACTACTAGCCTTGCCTTATAGGTCTCTACCTTTCCATCGAACCAATTTTCTTCTTGAAAACCCATTTGTTCCCTATAGGTACAATACCTTCAGGTGGGTCAACAAGATCCCAAACTTGATACTTATACATGGAATCAATCTCGGATTTCATAGCATCAATCCATTTTGAAGAGTCTATATCTGATATAGCTTCTTCATAGGTAAGTGGATCATCTCCATGATCTACTTCTTCATGAGTAGACAACTCTTGTTCTTCTTCATGAAGAAAACCATATCTCACCGGGTGGGTGAGATACCACAGTTGTTCTACGAGGAACAGTTGTAGATGTTTCATCAATGGGTATAGGTTGACTAGATGGATCTATATCCATCCGATGCATTGGTTGGTCGAATTCTCCAATTCTAACTCTATTTGCCTGCCTTTGCCTCCTTCTGGAACACACCGTTGTTCAAGAAATGTGGCATCTCGACTTACCACAACCTTTTCTTAAGTAGGCAAATAAAATTAATACCCAAAACTATCTTTTGGATATCCAACAAATCGACCTTTTACGATCCGGTCTCCAATTTATCGGTGTTGACTTTTTGATATAAGTGGACAACCCCAAATCTTAACATGCTTAAGACTTGGTTTTCTTCCATGCCATATCTCATAAGGTGTGGAAGAAACGATTTTGATGGAATCCTATTCGAATATATAAAGTCGATTCTAATGCAAATCCCCAAAAGGAGATTGGCATATCAAGATAGCTCATCATACTACGTACCATATCCAATAGGGTACGATTTCTCCTTCAGATACACCATTCGGTTGTGGCGTTCTGGAGGAGTCACCGAGAAACAATGCCATGCTCTCTCAAGTATTCATCAAATTCGATACTCAAATATTCACCTCCACGATCCGATCGAAGAGCTTTAATATTTTTTCTGTTTGATTTTCTACTTGATTTAAATTCTTTGAACTTTTCAAAGGATTCATGTTTGTATTTCATCAAATACAAATACCCAAACCTTGATTTATCATCGTAAAGGTAATAAAATAATGAAAGCCCCTCTAGCCATTTCTTTAAACGGACCACATACATCACTATGTATTAGTTCCAAAATATTTTCACTCTTAGCCCTTGTCCAACAAAGGGTCAACTAGTCATTTTGCGCTGAAGTCAAGATTCACAAGTTGGAGTAGGCTCAGAGCCCAATGAGGATAGAATCCCCATTTTCTCCAATTTTGCAATCCTATCTTACGCAACATGACATAATCTTAAGTACCAAATATATTTTGAACTTGAGTTGGTTTTCACCATGGCATTGCATTCATTTAGATCACTTGTATTCATTTTGTGTTTGTCATTATTATCCAAATAATAAAGACCATCATTCATATAATCCGAACCAACATATTTATTTCCAAAATAAATATTGCAAACATCATCTGTGAACTGAAATTCATAGCCATTTCTAGTCAAGCTAGATATAGAAATGATGTTCTTAAAAGCATCAGGTACATATAAAATATTATCCAAACACAAAACATGTCCAAACACGTAAAAAGATTTAGATCCTATGGCTAAAGCTTCAACAGTTGAGCCATTGCCAATCCGGACTCTAATATCTTGAGAATGCAAGTCGCCATCGCTTGCTAGTTCTTGCATATCATTAGAAATGTGAGAACTTGCACCAATATCTAAAACTCAAGCTGTAGATGAACTATGAGTATCATCTGAATCTAAATAACAAGATATGGACATACCTTCCGAAGGTGTATCCTTCTTGTCCTTCAGAGAAGTAAGATACTGCGCGGTTCCTTTTCCAAAGGCCCATCCTATTGGCAATGGAAACACTTTCCTGTGCCTTTATCAGCTTTAGTCTTCCTTTTCTGCTTAGCTATTTTCTTGGAAGGACCAGGAATCTGAGGTTTCTTTTTCTTATTGCCTTTCTTCTTGTTGGACTTTCCAGCAGAAGAAGATGCAACCAAAGCTACCTCATTGTCTTTATTTCCTGGCATATTCTTTTGGGCAATAACCAGCATGTTGAGTAATTCAGCTAAGGTGCATTCCTGTTTAGTCATATGGAAATTTGTCACAAAATTCCCAAAAGATTCAGGAAGGGACTGAAGGATCAAATCCGTTTGTAGTTGGAAATCCATGTTGAAGTCAAGATGTTCCAACTGCTCAATCAGCCGAATCATCTTGTGGACATGATCCCCAACATTCTCCCTCGGACATCCTCATACGGAATAAGCTGTTTAGATATCTCATACCTAGCATTCTCTTTGTGCTCACCATACAACTCTTGTAGGTGAAGGAGGATCTCACTAGCACTCTGCATGTTCTCATGTTGCTTCTGTAACTCATTACTCATGGAAGCAAGCATGTAACACTTAGCTCTCATATCATGCTCCTTCCACTTGTCCAAAGTATCATGTTCCTCTTGTGTGGCCTCTGGAGGTAAGGGACCAGGATCATTTGAATTTAGAACATATCCTATATGTTCAAGGTTCAGGACAAGTTTCAAATTTGTTAGCCAATCGCATGATTAGGTCTGTCAACTGTTGTGATCAAGTATGCTTGCAAGGATATTGGATGGTGGTGGTTGTTTTGTGCTCATTTTTATCGTAAAATTAATCGCAGAAAATAACCAGATTAATTAGTAAATGTATCATGTAATTAACCAAAATGATTATGGTCTTTTAATCAAATTGGTCCTCCCACTAACTTAGCGAATCCTACACTTCCAAAGTAGAAAACGGAAATCCTAGTTGGATGGATTTCTAGTGGGTGATTGAATTCTTATAATTCTAGTGATCATCCTCAGCTACATCCATTATTGCAAATACAATAAACTATAAGTGAGCAACTCCTTGCCCATCACATCTCATGTGAGGTTCAATCCTTTTACTAGCCCCTAATGCTCAAAATCTCGGTACATCCAATATTGACTTATCTTGCATTAGTTAAGTTGATCCCATTGAGCAAGAATTATGCAAATAATTTTAATGTCCTCAGTACATCCAATATTGGCCACCAAACCATTTACATATTTACAACATCTCATGCTTAACAATTATTCTTAAGAAAATCTCTTAAATTAATTGCATCTCATGCAACTATTTAAAATTTCTTAAAATAATTGCCCCAATGGAGGGCTTATGTTATAATTACTTTAATTATAGCATTTCCAACTTAATCATTTGTTTGGAAGATTTTATAGCCATCCTAATTACTATTAAGGTCTCACTTTGCACATTATCCATTTAGCATGCATATATCATATAATTGCATACATTCCCATACATCTCATGCATTCATGGATAAGCGATAAATATGGTATGATCATGGACTTTCTAAGGGATTCAATTCGAGCCACCAAGAATTGAATCGGGCATTCCTAGGTGCATTTCATTCATTCATTTTACAAGAGTTGCTGAAGGAGTACATAATCAACACTTGATATTGAATTCCTCCCACTGGTCCCACCAATGCTCTTGACCTCCTTGAACTTCTTGCAATCCAATATTACATAGTAATCCTTGGCATACCAAGGCGAATTTACAAGAACTTAAATAAATGAAATTACAACCCAAAAATATTACAAACTTAATAATACATGCCCAAAATAAATTAAAATAAATTAATTAATTTACAATCCCAAAGAAACATAAAAGAAATAAATCTAATCACATTGGTCTTTTATAGTCCATGATCATCCATCATGCATATCACTATTTAACAATTAAATAAAACATACATTCTTAAATTAATTTGAATATCTCATATTCAACTTAAAATTCCAGATTTGAATATGATTCAAATAAATTTAAAAATTCAGATTTGAATCTCATTCAAACAAATTTAAAAATTCAGATTTAAATCACATTCAAACAACTTCAAAAATTCAGATTTGAATCACATTCAAACATTTTTTAAAATTCTGATTTGAATCACATTCAAATATTTTTAAAAATCAGATCTGAATTTTATTGAATCAATTTTAAAAAATCAGATTTAAATATGATTCAAACAACTTTAAAAATTCAGATTTGAATCTCATTCAAACAACTTTTAAAATTCAGATTTGAATCACATTCAAACATTTTTTAAAATTCTGATTTGAATCATAATTTAATTGTGTGATTAAAACAACTAATTAAACACTTTAATTAGTCAAAGAATAGGCCTTAGATCATACAACAATTGCAGAATTAAAAGCCAAACCTTGAATCACCCATGGAACCATTGTTGCCGCCACCAATGGTGGCTTCTCCATGTGTGACGCCATATCTCATGATCCAACCAGCAATGAATCTCTTGATCTCATGATCAAACACACAATTAAATTATATAATCAACAATCTAAATGGCAAATATAGTGGCTCTGATACCACTTGAAGGAACGGAAGCGTGAAAAACACAAGATTATACCATTGAATTCAAAAATTTTCACCTAGGGTCACAAGCACCATGCAAGATTTATTTTTATCTATTTGATTTCAATGATAAACAACATATTAAAACTCTTTTAATATGTTTTTGGATCTGTATTTTCCATTTAAGATTTTAAAATTAATCAGATTAATTTTAGAACCCTAGATTAAATCAAGAACGATTACACTAACCTCTTGATGTCTTTGCGATGTCTGCGCTTTGAGTCGTCTTGAGAAACCAGATGTTGTCCCTCTAGCTTGTCCACACCAAGAACACCTATGGCAGCCCTTGAACAGCTTCTAAAGCCTTTTCTATTAATTAGAAATTCAAGTTCTGCCTTTTAAGAGATTAGAGATGCAAACAGACACTAGAAACAATTTCTAGTGTTCTTAATTCAAGAGATTGATGGCTAATCTCTTTGAATTGATGAGAGATGAAGAGAAATAGCTGGAGAGGC